>NC_057803.1:345176413-345185862 GCF_018294505.1 Triticum aestivum | reverse complement strand
GGGCTCCCCGGGCCGCGCGGCGGCAGGCGAGTGGCGCGTGGCCACGTGGCAGCGGCGGGGCTGGGCGAACGCTGTCCGGCCTCGTCCGGACACGTCCGGCGGCGGCGCGTGGATGGATCTAGGGTTTAGGGGGAGGGGAGACCCGAATTTGGAATGGAGGGTGTATATATAGGCATAGGGGGAGCTAGGAGAGTCCAAATGAGGTGCGGTTTTCGGCCACGCGATCGTGATCGAACGCTCTAGGACATGGAGAAGAGTTAGGTGGGTTTTGGGCCAAATTGGAGGGGTGTTGGGCTGCAACAGACACTAGGCCTTTTCGGTCCCTCGGTTAACCGTTGGAGTATCAAACGAAGTCCAAATGACACGAAACTTGACAGGCGGTCTACCGGTAGTAAACCAAGGCCGCTTGGCAAGTCTCGGTCCAATCCGGAAATGTTTAATCCCCACACATGAAAGAAAGCTAGAAATGACCACCGGAGGATAACGAAGCACCGGAATGCAAAACGGACAACGGGGAAAATGCTCGAATGCATGAGACGAACACGTATGCAAATGCAATGCACATGATGACATGATATGAGATGCATGACAACGACAACAACACGCGGAGACAAAACCCGAACCCGAGGAAATAAATTAACTTAACGCCGGAAACGGCAAGAGTTGGAGTACAAATAGGGAAATTTACATCCGGGGTGTTACAACACTCTACCACTATGAAAAGGATCTCGTCCCGAGATCTAGGACTGAAAGAACGCCGAGTACTCAGAACGGAGGTGATCCTCGCGTTCCCAGGTAGCTTCATGGTCGGAATGGTGTGACCACTTGACTTTGAGAAATTTGATTGACTTGTTGCGAGTCTTGCGTTCAGTCTCTTCAAGAATAGCAACTGGGTGCTCACGATAAGAGAGATCTTCTTGGAGCTCAATGTCCTCGAAGTTGACGGTGCGGTCAGGAGTCTTGAAGCACTTTCGAAGCTGAGAGACATGGAACACGTCATGAACATTTGCAAAGTTTGAAGGAAGCTCGAGTTGATAGGCAAGGTCGCCTCTCTTGCTGACAATCTTGAAAGGTCCCACGTATCTAGGGGCAAGCTTCCCTTTGATACCGAAGCGACGAGTACCTTTCATAGGAGAGACACGGAGGTAAACATGATCTCCGATCTCGAAAGCCAAATCACGGTGCTTACTATCATAGTAGCTCTTCTGGCGGGATTGGGCTGCTTTGAGGTTATCACGAATGACTTTGCACATTTCTTCTGCTTCTGTGATTAAGTCATTACCCAAAAGCTGACGTTCACCGGTTTCAGACCAGTTAAGAGGGGTACGGCACTTCCTGCCATACAGAATTTCAAAAGGGGCCTTGCCCGAACTTGGTTGAAAACTGTTGTTGTAGGAGAATTCAGCATAAGGAAGACAATCCTCCTACTTCATGCCGAAGGAGATCACACAAGCCCTGAGCATATCTTCAAGAATCTGGTTGACACGCTCGACTTGACCGCTTGTTTGAGGATGGAAAGCTGTGCTGAAGCGGATGTTAGTGCCCATGGCCTTCTGAAAAGAATCCCAAAACTTCAAGTTAAAGATGCTGCCATGGTCTGAAGAGATCACTTGAGGAATACCGTGCAGAGAGACAATACGAGAGGTATAGAGTTCCGCCAATTGAGCTGCAGTGATCAACTCTTTGATAGGAAGAAAGTGAGCCACTTTGGTGAGTTTGTCGATGACAACAAATATAGCATCATTGCCACACTTGGACTTTGGAAACCCAGTCACGAAGTCCATTTCAATGTGGTCAAACTTCCATTCTGGAATGGCAAGAGGTTGGAGGAGACCTACTGGCCTTTGGTGTTCTGCCTTCACTCTTCTGCAGACATCACATTCATTCACGAATTGAGCGATCTCGCACTTCATTCGAGTCCACCAATAAGCTTGCTTAAGGTCCTGATACATCTTCGTGCTCCCAGGGTGGATGGAGAGGAGAGATTGTGAGCCTCGTTCATGATCACTTTACAAAGTTCACCTTTGGGCACAACAACACGATCCTCGAAGAAGAGAGTGTCCTTGTCATCAAGGCGGTAGCACTTGTACTTGGACTGACTCTTGGCAATCCCAATCTTCACCTTTTTCACCATAGCATCAAGAATCCGGGCTTGGCGAATCTGGTATTCTAAGGTAGGAGAGACTTGAAGGTTGGCAAGGAAACCTTGAGGAACAACTTGCAGATTAAGTTTGCAGAAAGCTTCACAAAGCTCGGGTTGATAAGGCTTGAGAATCAGACTGTTGCAGTAAGCCTTCCTGCTCAAAGCATCAGCAATCACATTGGCCTTGCCTGGAGTATACTCGATACTCGGATTATACTCTTGAATCATTTCGACCCATCGAGTTTGCCTGAGGTTGAGATTAGGCTGAGTGAAGATGTACTTGAGACTCTTGTGATCAGTGAAAATGTCCACTTTTCTTCCCAATAGAAGATGTCTCCAAGTCAAAAGAGCATGCACAACTGCCGTCAACTCGAGATCATGAGTGGGGTAGTTCTTCTCATTAGGCTTCAACTGGCGAGATGTATAAGCAACAACTTTCTTCTCTTGCATCAATACTGCGCCAAGACCTTGGAGAGAGGCATCACAAAAGACCTCGTACGGCTTGGATTCATCAGGTGGAGTCAGAACTGGAGCAGTGATCAATTTCTCTTTCAAAGTGTTGAAAGCAATATCACACTCCGGAGACCAAACGTACTTGACATGCTTCTGAAGATGATTTGAGAGAGGCTTCGCGATCTTAGAAAAGTTTTCAACGAATCTTTGGCAATAGCTTGCGAGACCGAGAAAACTACGGAGTTGCTTCACGTTCTGAGGAGGTTCCCAATTCACAATTGCAGACAACTTCTCAGGATTCACGGCAATGCCCTTGGCAGAGATGATATGACCAAGATAAAGATCCTCATCAAGCCAAAATTCACACTTGGAGAACTTGGCGTAGAACTGATGTTCTCTGAGCTTATCAAGAACCAAACGCAAGTGCTTGGCATGATCTTCCTTGTTCTTCGAGAAAACCAGAATGTCGTCGAGATAGACCAAAACTAAGTCATTGGTGTAGGCGTTGAAGATGAAGTTCATCATGCGAGAGAACGTCGGAGGAGCGTTGGCAAGGCCAAAAGACATGACAGTGTATTCATATGAACCAAAGCTTGTTCTGAATGCTGTCTTGGGAATATCTTCTTCACGAATGCGAATCTGATGATAGCCCATACGGAGATCAAGCTTGGAGAATACTTGGGCACCTTTGAGTTGCTCGAACAGCTCATTGATGTTGGGAAGTGGGTATTTGTTCTTGATGGTCTTCTTGTTCACTGGACGGTAATCAACACAAAGTCGGTCCGTTCCATCCTTCTTCTTCACAAAAAGAACACCACAACCCCACGGAGAAGAACTAGGCCGGAAGAGACCCATTTTCTCTTGCATATCGAGTTGCTTCTTCAGCTCCTTCAACTCTCCAGGTCCGAACTTGTAAGGGCGTTTACACACAGGTTCCATGCCAGGCTCAAGATCAATGACAAATTCAACTGGCCGGTGCGGAGGCATTCCTGGGAGCTCTTCTGGAAAGACGTCTTGATATTCGCAAACGACTGGAATTTGCGAGATAGCATCCAGTTCACCCTTCTCATTGAGAGAAAACAGACGGATAGTATCATCACGAGCGGCAAAGACAATTACATCCTCAGACGAATGAGTCAATTGAATCTGCCTGGCTGCACAATCAAGCTGAGCCTTGTGCTTAGAAAGCCAATCCATTCCGAGGATAAGATCAATATCCGAGTCACCGAGAACCGTTGGAGAAGATAGAAACTTGTAGTCACCCAAAGTGATAGAAACATCCAGAACAATGGAGTTAGCATGCATGCGCTTATCGGGAGAGACAACTGCTAAAGGACTAGGCAAAATTTGCAAAGGCAAACCATGCTTAGATGAAAACGTTCTCGAGATGAAACAATGCGATGCACCCGTGTCAAAAAGAACTTTTGCAGGAATATCATTAACAGGAAGGTTACCCATGATCACATCTGACGAGTCCTCTGCCTGAGATGCATTCATCAAATTGACCTTGGCATGCTTGGGGTTATGCTTGACCACAGCTGTACTTGCCGATCTGACAGGAGGAGGAGGAGGAAGATGCCTCTGGTTGAGACACTTGTTGGCATAGTGACCCTTCTGTTGGCACTTGTTGCACGTGACCTCTGAAAGCGGACGGTGATACAGAGCACTCGATCTTGGAGCTTGAGACGAAGTCTTGTTTTGAAAGCCTGGGTTGGGTGGGTGGGAAGAACCATTGCCACCTTTGCTCTTCTGCTGAAACGGCTGACGGAACGGAGGAGGAGGAAGCCAAAACTTCTGCTGCTTGGCCACTTGAGTAGAGGAAGAAGGAGTAACATCTCTGACTCGCTTCTTGGAAGCATCACACCTCAACTGAGCAGCCTCTTGCTTCAGTGCCATGTTGTAGAACTCATCGTATTTCAAGGGCTCGAAGAGAACAAGAGCTAGCTGAATATCTTCTCTGAGACCACCCCTGAACTGATATATCATGCTCTTCTCATCAGGGACGTCCTGCTTGGCAAAGCGGGCAAGCTTCTGGAACAACTTGTTGTAGTCATAGACAGACAAAGAGCCTTGCTTCAGATTGCGGAATTCCTCACGCTTGCTTTCAACCACGCTCTGGGGAATATGATGAGCTCGGAAATCTCGACGGAAATCATCCCAAGTAATAACACGTCCACCTCTGGAGTCCCTGTACTGCTGGAACCATTCTGCAGCTTGATCTTTGAGTTGGAAGGAAGCGAACTTGACAAAGTCCTCAGGCCTGACGTTACTGCACTCGAAATGCTTGCACAGATCCACAAGCCAATCGTCAGCATCGGTTGCCTCAACACAATTGCTGAAAGTCTTTGGCCCGTTAGCAAGGAACTGGTTGAGTGTAGCAAAGTGATTCTAATAGCTGCCTTGATTCCCTTGACTGCCTTGATTGGGCTCTTGAAGAATTTGCATGATCAGCTATGTGTTTGCATTGGTTGCGGCCATCACAACTTGCCATGCCTCTGGAGGAGGTGGAGGTGGTGGCGGATCAGGATTCGGAGTCGTGCGCGTTGGAGGAGCCATCCTGAAGAGGTTGACCACCATTAGCACATTGACAGATAAATATTGAAGCTGAATCCAACGGAATGAAAATTGCAACATATAGTCTTCACATCCGAACAAAATGAACGAATGCATTCCTCTTGAAATGGTCACATATCCATAGATTGAGAAGCCATGTAGAATTAAGGTAGAGAAATAAATCAACAAGGTACGGATCAAGAACGAATAATCGGTAAGAAACCCCAATCTCAAACCAATATCCGTGGAAGAAGAACTAGAGCTACTAGAATTCCCACCTATGAAACTTCCGAACCTTTCCGGTTATGCAATCACGTGTTGGGGATACAGGGGAAGCATAATATCTCACCCAAACTAGCAAATCCTACATCCAGCTGTATCCATCCTTCAACACATAACCAAGAAACCTTCGGAAACCATCTACCTCAACCTTCGAAAAGCATCCGTTATACAAGTTATGGCGATACTCCCGAACTCCCGCCCCAGTACTGGGTGGCGTCGAGGTTATCTCACCAACGAACTGCATAAAAGAGATTTTCGATGTCGGCGTACTAAACTCAAGTATTCCAGAACTGCAACGATAAAATTATGATGACAACACCTCAGAGCTCAACTCCCCGGGACACTTCCACTAAACCCCTGACAGGAGGCACCAAGACAATGTTCTCATCATAAGCCATCGGAACGATTCCAAGATACTCGCGTGATCCTAAATTTTTTTTTAGTGAAATTTGAGAAGAGAAGAGTCAAAACTCTACGTCAGGATGCCTTACCAGAGCGATGAGGATACTGGGAAGTAAAAAGAATTCCTAAGCTCTCCGATATATAATTTCTAAATGACTCAAAACATTTTTCTAGACACAACTCGGCTGCTAAAAACGATCAAGCAATGGGGCTCCTAAGGTCGGGGAAGGCTCTAATTACCAACTTGTAACACCCTCGATGCGACTATAGCTCCCACGTGTCGAGGCATGACTTAGAGACATAATCGCATTGAAGGCATATGTCGCAAGTTAGGCAATCTTCACAACATCCCATGTAATAAGATAATAAAAAGGGAGATAACATAGTTGGCTTACACTCGCCACGTCAGTCAAGTGCATAAATAACATTACATCATCCAAACACTCATAGCCCGACTACGGCACCAAAATAAAAGAGAACCCAACATGCGACACGGTCCCAATCACCCCCAACTGGGCACCACTACTGATCATCGGGAAAGGAAACATAGTATCGTTGAGAGTCTTCGTCGAACTCCCACTTGAGCTCATACGTGTCTCCTGGAGCGGAATCATCAGGCCCTACATCTGGTGTAATAGTAATCTGTGAGCCACGGGGACTCAGCAATCTCGCACCCTCGCGATCAAGACTATTCAAGCTTATAGGTAAGGCAAGGTAAAATATGAGTGGAGCTGCATCAAGCGACTAGCAAGTCTGGTGGCTAACTTATTCGCAAAAGAGAGCGAGAAGAGGAGGCGAAGCACGAGCGAGAAGCTAGAGAACAACCTGCGCAAACATTACTCCAACACCGTGTCCACTTCCCGGACTCTGCCGAGAAGAGGCCATCACGGTAACACACTCAGTTGATTCATTTTAATTAAGTTAAGGTTCAAGTTATCTACAACCGGACATTAACAAATTCCCATCTGCCCATAACTGCGGGCACGGCTTTCAAAAGTTCAATCCCTGCAGGGGGGTCCCAACTTAGCCCATGACAAGCTCTCACGGTCAACGAAGGAATAGACCTCCTCCCAAGACGTTCCGATCAGACTCGGTATCTCGGTAACTCAAGACACTTTGACAGGTTAAAACAAGACCAGCAACACCGCCCGAATGTGCCGACAAATCCCAATAGGAGCTGCACATATCTCTTTCTCAGGGCACACTCAGATTGTCTTAGGTACGGGTAGGCCAGCCCAGAGTTGCCCTTGGTGGCCACCGGCAGCTGACAGGTGGACCAACACTCAGAGGAGCACTGGCCCGGGGGGGGGGGTTAAAAATAAGATGACCCTTGAGTCTGCAGAACCCAAGGGAAAAAAGGCTAGGTGGCGAATGGTAAAACCAAGGTTGGGCATTGCTGGAAAAGCTTTAATCAAGGCAAAATATCAAGGGGTTCCCATTATAACCCAACCGCGTAAGGAACGCAAAAATCCGGGAACATAACACCGATATGACGGAAACTAGGGCGACAAGAGTGGAACAAAACACTAGGCGAGAGGCCGAGCCTTCCACCCTTTACCAAGTATATAGATGCATTAAGATAACATGGCAATATAATGATATCCCAACAAGTAAATAAATGTTCCAACAAGTTACGGCCTCCAATCTTCACCTGCAACTAGCAACACTATAAGAGGGGCTGAGCAAAGCGGTAACATAGCCAATCAATGGTTTGCTAGGACAATGGTGGGTTAGAGGTTTGACATGGAAATTTGGGAGGCCTGCAAGCAAGTGGTAGGCATCGTAGCAATGGCATAGCAAAAGAGCGAGCAAACTAGCATAGCAAAGATAGTAGTGATTTCGAGGGTATGATCATCTTGCCTGCACAGTTGTCAGAGTTGACTGGATCCTCAAACGCAAACTCAACGGGCTCCTCGGTAGCGTACTCATCTCCCAGCTCTACCCAAACAAGACAAACAAGCAACAAGGATACAATCAACCACGTGCAAGGATCAAACAAGACGATGCAACGATGATATGCTATGCGGGATGCGATGCGAGATGCAAAATGCAAGATATGACAGGAAATGCATGAACCTGGCCTCAACTTGGAATTCCAAGGGTGCCACTGGAAAGATGAGATGAAATCGCTTGAAAACGATATAAAGAACGCCGGAATCGGAGTTACGGTTTGGAAATGGCAAGCGATTCAAAATTGACACCGGTCTGCGATTTACAGCAAGTAGGCATCTAAATGCAATGAGATGAACATGCTACAGCACCCAAACATGACAACAAAATACATGGCAGGGATGCACACAAGATGCTTAACAAAAGTCTAGCATTGAGCTACGGCCAATTCATCCATTAGGAGGTTCAAACAAGCATGGCAAAAACACAAATGGTAAAACAGATCTCAGACTTAGTGAAATTAACACTTGTCTGGAATTTCAGATCATATAGCCCTCTTCGGAGCAACAAAACAACATGCTACAGGACTTGAACATGACAAAGAAAGACATGGCATGGAGCTACTCAACAAGCTTAACAAAAGTCCCTTAGTGACCTTGAGCCAAAAGGGATCAGAAAATACAATTGCAAGCACGCGAACATAGCAAAAACATAATCAATTTTCAGACTTGGTGAAAACTGGGACATGCTGAAACATAACTCATGAATGCATGTTTACGAGCTCGATGCACTCACTACGGTGCAAGTCATGGCAAGGCAAGCATACACCCCTTAAGAAGGCACAAAATGCAAGCTAGACATGGCAAGAACAATGGCATAGCATGCACGGATCAACTACAATAACATAGGCTAAATCGCAAACAAGTTGACGATCTGCCCAGATTCACAACGAAGCAAAAGTAGAGCTCGATTGACTCAAGCTAGGGTGCTCCATAATTGCAAACAAAGACATGGATGGATAGAGCACTACAATATTAACAAAACTCCCTTACTGATCATCCTCAAAAGAGGCATGGATCACCAGGAAACAACATGAACATATGGCATCGTGAGATAAACAATCCCAGGACTTAGTGCACTAAGTCCCTGAAAACAGAATTACCGGGTGCCTCACTTTCCAAGCTTGCACAAGTCACCACACACATCCTAAAAATACATGGGTTGCACCTCTGGAAAGATGACAAAACCCTTAACAAAAGATATGAAGAACTCACGGGCATATCATGCACACATTAATCATGGCAAAAATGACAAAAGTGCTAAATGAAGTAACAGATCCGACAATTAACTCGAGTAGCCCTCTTCTAACAGCATTTCGGGCATCAAGATGAGCTCAAATGAAAATGATGCAATGGAATGAAATGATGTACTCTTTGAGATGAACATTTTGATATGCTATATGCCCAAATCGGAGCTACGGATGCAAAGTTACGGGGCCTCGAACAGGAGCATATGAAGTAAAAATTCTGAGGACTTAGAGAAAAAAAACAACCAGATCTAGGGTTCTTCGTCGGGCACGCGAACCGAGGACGGATCTTGAGCTCGTCGGAGCTTCTCGCCGGAGTAGGAGGGAGGGTCGGCCGGGGCTTGCTGGAGATGGGGAGGAGCGGGGCCGGCGCGGCGCGGGCGCGGCACTCCTCGGCGGCGGGCTCCCGCGGCAGGGGCG
>NC_057803.1:345170329-345176049 GCF_018294505.1 Triticum aestivum | reverse complement strand
CCGGCCTCGTCCGGACACGTCCGGCGGCGGCGCGTGGATGGATCTAGGGTTTAGGGGGAGGGGAGACCCGAATTTGGAATGGGGGGGGGGTGTATATATAGGCATAGGGGGAGCTAGGAGAGTCCAAATGAGGTGCGGTTTTCAGCCACGCGATCGTGATCGAACGCTCTAGGACATGGAGCAGAGTTAGGTGATTTTTGGGCCAAATTGGAGGGGTGTTGGGCTGCAACACATACGAGGCCTTTTCGGTCCCTCGGTTAACCGTTGGAGTATCAAACGAAGTCCAAATGACACGAAACTTGACAGGCGGTCTACCGGTAGTAAACCAAGGCCGCTTGGCAAGTCTCGGTCCAATCCGGAAATGTTTAATCCCCACACATGAAAGAAAGCTAGAAATGACCACCGGAGGAGAACGAAGCCCCGGAATGCAAAACGGACAACGGGGAAAATGCTCGAATGCATGAGACGAACACGTATGCAAATGCAATGCACATGATGACATGATATGAGATGCATGACAACGACAACAACACACAGAGACAAAACCCAAACCCGAGGAAATAAATTAACTTAACGCCGGAAACGGCAAGAGTTGGAGTACAAATAGGGAAAGTTACATCCGGGGTGTTACAATAATGGTATAGCCGATCAGGCTAGGAATGACGGGAAGGATTATTAAACTCATAAGCAATGAGAATTAATTAGGGTTATCGAACCAGAATGAGGCATCGGTTCACATATCGGTGTTCTCGGTTAACGACAACCCAGAACCCAGAAAAATTGAAATCGGTGAGAAATGACAGTTGATGAAGAACCCATAAGAAGTTATGCAGTCCCATGACATTATCAAGATATCCTAGTGTAATACTCGACGGTAGATCAAAGTAAAGGTTGGACAGGTGCAATGATCTGCACAAGACAAGTACTCAACTTGTCTGATAAATGGTATTAATGAGAAAATATGGTCGGAACCAGGATTGCAAAGGACCAAACACAGATACAGGACAAACTTATAACAAGGGGATTAATATCATTTACAAGAAGCTTTGATGATAAGTTTCACACCGGGTCCATGGGCATGAACGCAAAGGCTCAAGGTCGACTCCCACTTCTTCCATGCATAACCTTTCATTTTACTTCTCGCTTTTGCTGAAGCTGTAGTGTAGAAATTTTATCTAGCAAAATACCAGAAGAGTATGACTCATGAAACTTTCGAGTTCACACATAATAAGGAAGGCAGAGGTTCAGCCCATCAGGGTATCGTGGAAACATATTCCGTAAGCTTCAATAGTAAACATCACCAGTTAGAAAGTAGAGCATTGTTCAAAAGCAGATGATACAATTTACCAAAGGCATTATATACCCATGGAAAGGCTCACAAGGTTATTCAATATGAAGGACACTGTCGGATAAAATCCAACAAAGGAACAGATGGTCCACAAGGGATCTGGTGTGAGCATCGGTACTCAACCAAAGGAAGAAAAATGCAAGGGGATCTGATTATAGAAACAACTGACTAATTCAAAGTCCAAATGCATAAGAATTATGATTTCCAAATCAAAGGATCAGAAGCAAATGGATAGGTTGAGTAAGATTAGGGGTAAAATCGACAACAATTTGATTGGTCGAGATCCAGCTCATGCTTAGTATGACGCCTGAGCCGAAAGGATGAATCCTAGGGTATGATTGAGGATTGCGAGCATTCGCAACATATTGAATCAATGGACTCAAAACGATAGTGACAAGGGCTGCCAATAAGATTACTAAACTTATGGGATTAACCATAATGAAAGCAAGCAAGGATTTCAAGAGCAATAAGCTGCTAAGGATTTTTAGAGGATCGAATAGTATTTTGAAGACTTTTGTGAAACATCTGAACAACTTGGGATGAGTGGGTACTCGATAGGTGCAAAAGTTTATTCATAGGGGTATTTATGCGACTTAGAACTGCAAGGCAGTAGGCACCAAGTATCCTCGGAACCATAGCGAGAATTTCGGGGTATCTTGCAATAACAAGATCAACGGGGAATGATTGTGTCAATGGCAAGTGCACGTGGTTATCCATAGGGGTTTATCGATGGAAGGGAATTGCAAAAGCGATTGCTCAAAGTCTCGAAAGAACATCATAGAGTATCTTCCGAATCTTCCGGTGCAGCAAGCGATCATCTCGAGTGAGGGGCTCTCCCGCAGGAAGTGGTAACGAGAACCTAGAGTTAGATTTTAGCAAAATCATTTAACCCGAATAGAAGAGAGATCAGAGTCCCAGAGTATAGGTCGAGGAATAAAAGATCCTCATCCCACCCAATGGCGACGTGGGCCCATGGGCCACACAGCCATGTTAGTAAAACAGTTTTGGATGACTAGACTCAACTTCGGCCAAGGAGTTGGAAAGGGGGCTACCTACAGGCAGTCGGCTCTGATACCAACTTGTGACGCCCCCGATTCAATTGTACACTAATCATACACGCAAACGTGTACAATCAAGATCAGGGACTCATGGGAAGATATCACAAAACAACTCTACAAATAAAATAAGTCATAGAAGCATCATATTACAAGCCAGGGGCCTCGAGGGCTCGAATACAAGAGCTCGATCATAGACGAGTCAGCGGAAGCAACAATATCTGAGTACAGACATAAGTTAAACAAGTTTGCCTTAAGAAGGCTAGCACAAACTGGGATACAGATCGAAAGAGGCGCATGCCTCCTGCTTGGGATCCTCCTAAACTACTCCTGGTCGTCGTCAGCGGGCTGCACGTAGTAGTAGGCACCTCCCGAGTAGTAGTAGTCGTCATCGACGGTGGTGTCTGGCTCCTGGGCTCCAATGTCTGGTTGCAGCAGTCAGGTATAGGAAGGTGGGAAAAGGGGGAGAAAAGCAACCGTGAGTACTCATCCAAAGTACTCGCAAGCAAGGAGCTACACTACCTATGTATGCATTGGTATCAAATGGAATAAGGGTATCATATGTGGACTGAACTACAGAATGCCGAAATAAGATGGGGATAGCTAGTCCTTTCGAAGACTACACTTCTGGTAACCTCCATCTTGCAGCAGGAGAAGAGAGTAGATGGTAAGTTCACCAAGTAGCATCGCATAGCATAATCCTAACCGATGATCCTCCCCTCGCGCCCTGTGAGAGAGCGATCACCGGTTGTGTCTGGCACTTGGAAGGGTGTGTTTTATTAAGTATCAGGTTCTAGTTGTCATAAGGTCAAGGTACAACTCCAAGTTGTCCTGTTACCGAAGATCACGGCTATTCGAATAGATTAACTTCCCTGCAGGGGTGCACCACATAACCCAACACGCTCGATCCCATTCAACTGGACACACTTTCCTGGGTCATGCCCGGCCTCGGAAGATCAACACGTCGCAGCCCTACCTAGGCAAAACAGAGAGGTCAGCACGCCGGTCTAAATCCTATGGCATAGGGGTCCGGGCCCATCGCCCTTTGCACACCTGCATGTTGCAAACGCGGCCGGAAGCAGACCTAGCCTAGCAGGCGTTCCAGTCTAATCCGGCGGGCGCCACTCAGTCGCTGACGTCGCGAAGGCTTCGGCTGATACCACGACGTCGAGTGCCCATAACTGTCCCCGCGTAGATGGTTAGTGCGTATAGGCCAGTAGCCAGACTCAGATCAAATAGCAAGATCTCGTTAAACGTGTTATCTTGAAATAACCGCGAACGCCGACCAGGGCCAGGCCCACCTCTCTCCTAGGTGGTCTCAACCTACCCTGTCGCTTCGCCACAAAGATCCACTCAGAGGGCCGTCGGGGCAAACGTCCTTTCGGACCCAATCCATGAATCACTCGCGGGCACTCCTATGAGCCGACCCGTCTTTAGTCACCACAAGTATCATATATTATGTATAGGTATATACCCGTGATCAACTTCCGAGTGATCATGGCCCGATAGTATAGCATGGCAGACGGACAAGAATGTATGGCCATTGATGATAAACTAGCATCCTATACTAAGCATTACGATTGCAGGTAAAGGTAACAATAGTAGTAGGAAGGACAGGCTATGCATCGGGATAGGATTAACGGAAAGCAGCAACATGCTACACTACTCTAATGCAAGTAGTATAGAGAGTAGAGTAGGCGATATCTGGTGATCAGGGGGGGCTTGCCTGGTTGCTCCGTCAAGAGAGAGGGGTCGTCAACACCATAGTCGTACTGGGTAGCAGCGGCGTCGGTCTTGGTGTCTAGCGAGAGAAGAGGGGGAAGAAACAATTAATATAATGTAAACAAGTGCATGACGATGCATGACATGATAAAGCGTGATGCTAGGGGTGCCCTAACGCGGTACGAGATGGTACCGATGAAGGGGGAAACATCCGGGAAAATATCCCCGGTGTTCCGCGTTTTCGGACAGGTGAACCGGAGGGGGAAAGTCGCGAGTTCGGTATGTTAGGGATGTGTGGCGGACGAACGGGCTGCGTATCTGGAGCAACTTTCATGTACAAAGTTTTTTCATCCGAATTACAGATTATTTTATATGAATTTTTATAGATTTTATCAATTTCTAGAAATAACAGATTTAATTTAATGTGAAAAATGCTTATTGCGTCAGCATGACGTCACTCTAACATCAGCAGTCAACCAGCCAGTTTGACTGGTCAAACTGACGCCTGGGACCCAACTGTCAATGACAGTGGGGGGTTAACAGTGTTAAGAACTAATCTAATTTAGCCAACTAACCTACTGGGCCCACTTGTCACGGGGTAATTAGGTTAAACTAATTAACTTAATTATTCTAAAACGTGGCTTGGCTAATTAAGGGTGGGACCCGTGTATCTGTGGTACTGGTCGGTCCAGTCAGCATGTTGACCAAGTCAACATGGTCAACAGGGCCCACGGGACCCACCTGCAGCGACCCAGGGTTGGCCCCAGGGCCAGCCACGTCAGCGGCGTCGGCGTTTAGCCGCCGGCGGCCATAAACGCGGTGGCGGCGCATGGGTGGCCGCGGGATTTGGCTACAGGCCACCAAATTTGATGCGGGTGGTTGCGTTCAAACGGAGAGTCGATGCCGCGTCTACTAGGACCGGTGGCGTCACCGGAGTTCGCCGAAGCTGATGGCAGTGAGCACCGAGGCAGATGCCGGAGCTCGGGCGTGGGCGGCTACTGCGAGGAGAGGCACGGCCAGGGACAGGGATAGGTGCATTGGGGCCCTGGAGACATGCTGAGAACGACGACGCGACGGAGAGCTCGACCGCGGCGGCGGGAGGGTGAGCGCGATGGGGGAGCGAGCTACAGGATGCAGTGAGCTACGAGGGGAGGAGGAGGAGGTTCAGGGGCTGACGGCCGTTGCAGAGAGGGCCCGGGGAAGACTCGATGTGCTCTGGGCAGCGCGGATTCCGGCGATGGCGACGACGGAGCAGAGGAGGGAGACGAGGTCGCCGCGGTCGCTGCAGGGGCTCCGAGTTCTAGCCTGAGGTGGCGGGAGGCGTAGGGGACGACGGCGGGGCTGTTGAGCACGTCGACGAGGTGAGGGAGGGTCGGTGGCCACGTTGACAGCGAGCAGCGGCGACGAGCTCGAGCGACCGAGGTCGGGATCGAGCGTGAGGAGAGGGGAGAGGTGAGGTGGATCAGATGGGAGGGGGAGATCTGGCAGGGGGCGAGTGGGGAGGAGAACCCAAGGAGGTGTGGGTGCGGCATCCTTATCCATCCGCCGTCGACGGCGAAGAAGTTCTACGTTGGCACGCCCCTGTTTAGGCGTGG
>NC_057803.1:345150712-345169928 GCF_018294505.1 Triticum aestivum | reverse complement strand
GGGAGTGGGCCTGCGACGGTGGTCAGTCGGCTGGGCTGGCTGCCAGCTGGGCCGGTTGGCCCAGCGGGCAGGTCCTTTCCTTTTTTTGTTAGCTTTGTTTTGTTTTACTTTTCTTATTTTCTTCTATTTTGGCTAATTGTTTGGGCACCAATTGAGTTTTGTAAAATATGAGGGCTGGCCCACAAATCACAGCACAATAAATCCTACCACCAAAAACTAGTTTGGGTTAATTATCATTTCGTATTTATTTTGTATTAATAAAAAGGTTATTAAATAATGTTTTCAGCCACTGCTTGAGGTTGTTTAAGTCACTTATTAAATTTCAATAATATTGTTTACAATTCAATCATAGCCTATGATTTATCTACTACTTATTGAACATTTTAGTTTTAATATTTGAAAACTTTTATTGTTTGCTTGATTTTTAATTTTGAATTATAATCAGTTTCGAACTAACGCGAGATTAGAAACAATAACCGTGGTGAGGTGGCATTGTTAACGTGGGATTACTGTAGCTTAATTATCCGGGCGTCACATCTCTGGTATCACTCGATACCTAAGCTTTCTTTTTCACCGCCACACACACACACAATCTCCACTCGTCTTTCACTTTGTCTTTCTCTCTATGGGATTCTCTCACACACCCTATATGTCTCTACATATGACTCATACCACTAAATTTACTCTCTCTCTCCTCTAGACACAACATTTGTTGCGGTCTCCTTTTCGTCTCCATCCCAGACTGACATTATTCATTTGTTTACCGATCAGACAACCCCGACTACCGTCTCCTCTCTCTCTCACACAGACACACACACACACACAACTCCTGCTTCCACTCCCCTTCCCGACTACCGTCTTTCTCTCTCTCTCACACACACAAAACTCTCGCTTTCGCACCCCGACTCATATTTCTCTCACAAACAGTTATTGACTAGCTAGCCTCTAGATAGGTTTATACACTCGCACACTCGTGCTTCCACCATTGCATACATGTCTCTCTCCCGCTCCTTGTATCTATGTAGATTTTTCTTCCCTTCTTGAGACACGCCCTCTCGATCGTGCACACACACACACACTATAGCCTCATTTTAAGCTGATACCTATCGCACACACACTCCTTGTGTCTTTGTCACACATGCACTATGTCCTCCTCCACTCTCCCTCTCTCTCACACACACATGGGCTTTTTGCAACAACTAGCAAGATGCCCATGCGTTGCACGGAACGTCAAGATGCATTTGTATGAGTAGTTTATCTTGTGGGGGAAAAGGATGAACGAGGGAAGACCTTATTTGCAAATGTGGAGAGGGGTGTGGGTATCTTTTTGCAAAATTGCCATAGTTTCCTTCCTATCCGTCAGATATAGATTGGACGGCCTATATTGCAGGATGGCAGGCACAAAATCATCACCGACAATGCTTTTTATAAGAGTAGGGATAAAAAATAGAGTTGGTGATGATGGTGGGCCTGCCATCCTGCAATGTAGGTCGCCCGATTTATATCTGACGGATAGGAAGGAAAATATGGCAATTTACTCG
The DNA here is from genome assembly GCF_018294505.1 of Triticum aestivum. Classification (NCBI taxonomy): domain Eukaryota; kingdom Viridiplantae; phylum Streptophyta; class Magnoliopsida; order Poales; family Poaceae; genus Triticum; species Triticum aestivum. Next base: position 345,168,387 of record NC_057803.1, on the reverse strand, counting down.
CACTCTTCACCACATTTGCAGATAAGGCCTTCCCTCGTTCATCCTTTTCTCCCACAAGATCTTGATGTTCCGTGCAACGCACGGGCATCTTGCTAGTAAGAGTAGAAATTAGACATATACCACTTCTCGAATCTTGAAACCAACAACATTCCTCCCTTATCTCATCAAAACCGCCAAAGGAATATATTTTGAGTGAAACATATCATATTTTTTAGTGATATACGTATTTCAAAACTAGACTTTTTTCTATCAAATCGGTGAATATGTATTAATCTACTTTGATCGTGTGGCAACGCATTGGCACATTGCTAGTAGTTATTATAATTTTTTGGACACCAGACAAATGGTGGAGTACATATACGAAGAGAAGAGGCGCACGCACGCAGTCGGCCTCTTGCTGTCTCGCACACATGAGTGTTACATAAAGGCAATGTTAACAAATAAACCCTAAAACCCTAGGTGCACGATTGCTGCATTCGCAGGTACCGGGTATGTGGTGGAGCACCTTTGTATGAATAGTCAGCTCGCGTGATAATTTGATCCGTAGGAGTTGATGGTCGGGACCACAGGTGAACGAGTTGGAGCGCGGTGGCTCGCCAGTTGCCACAGATCGAGTAGCCATGTTTAAAATATCGTTTTTAGCAGGGTTAATTTAATCTGCACGCATGACTCTCCTCCCCCCACGCTCGTCCAATCCGTTGTGAGCAGCAATATTTCCACCCCTTCGCTCCCCCGTAATTTACTCCAACAAATATGCCCACATAGCTGTTACTTAACTGCATGTGCATTGGGTCACTGACATATGGGCCCAACAGGGGTCTGGCCCACATGTCAGTGACGCAACTGGACCTGCAGTTGAGTCAGTGCAGCTCAGTCCATATCTTATGTAGGTGTGCCATTGCTCGCTATAAATACTGCGCCTCCCACGACATCGCTATCTCCTCCCCTCCCTCTCACGTCGACCACCATGGCATCGCCCCTCCCAAGCCCTAGGAGCCCCTCGCTGCACCGCGCGGACGGTCACGCGTCGCCGTTCCGTTCCTCGCCGCTACGTGACGCGTCGCCGTTCTGTTCCTCGCCGCCACTAGTCCAGGAGCACGCGTCGGCATTCCGCTCCTCGCCGCGACGCGATGCGTCACCGTTCTGTTCCTCGCCGCCACTAGTCGAGGAGGACGCATCGGCCTTCCGCTCCTCGCACGACGCGTCAAGGTGGAGGCGTTGGCGTTCCCAATCTCGCCAGCACGCGCGCCGGAGGACGCGTCGGCTCCCCGCTACGAGGAGAACACCGCGCCGCCCGCCGAGCCCCCCAGCCTTGAGGAGCTTTGGAAAGAAATGGATGTCGCCTTGTGGGAGGCTTTGCCTCCAGCAGAGCGCGCCAAAATAGAGGCGGAGAAGAAGGCCGAGGAAGAGAAGCGCACCGCGGAACAAGATGCCTAGGAGGCCTATGTCGCGTCTGAGAGAGTCAGGCGATTGGCTCTTTGGCAGAAGGCTCGTGCGAGGGCCGTGAGGGTGGCGGAGGATGCCCGTGCCGACGCCCTGAGTGCAGTCGGGCCCAAGCGCCTCATCTACGCTTGGCGGTATGTGGACTGGGTGCACACTTCCAGTGAGGAGGAGTACTTGTTGGCGCCGGATCACCACACCGGTGAGATCGCGCTCGCCCGCTGGCAAGCCGCCAATCAGCACCTCACGAGTTGCGAGGCTAAGGGAGAGGCGTTGTGTCGGCGCGCTGGGAAACGGCCGCGCACCAGGGCACTCGTGGCGCACCGCAAGCGCTCCTGCGAGCGCCGTGGCTTTTAGGAGGAGTATTATTTTTGTTTCGTAAGGCGATCTCATTAGTTTTGGGACGCAAATGATAAATCCCGAACGTTCAGGAATTTTTAGCGTTCTTAATTGAGTATGTAAAAGGGAAAGTTTGGAAACCTTGTGTATTCGTACGCATTTTGCAAGTACGTGCATATAGCACAAACTTTACTATATACTATCGCACTACACGTCTCTCTCAATATATGCTTGCAGACTGTGCTACTCCCTCTGTCCAGGTCAGTAAGTCATCTTTGGTTGTGCACCGTGACCAAGAAGGAGGGAAGACTTATACACCTAGACGGAGGGAGTACTACTACTCCCTCCGGTCCTTTTTATTATGCATATTAGATTTGTCTAAAGTCAAACTTTGCTAAGTTTGACCAAATTTATATTAAAAATATTAACATCTATAATACCTAATGAATATAATATGAAAATATATTCCAAGATGGTTCTACTGATATTGGTGTTGACATGTGAATGTTAATAATTTTTTGTATAAACTTGGTCAAACTTTGAAGAGTTTGACTTCAGACAAACCTAATATGCAGAGTAAAAAGGACCGGAGGGAGTATTACTTATGTACTCCCTCCGTCCGGGTTCATTAGGCCTCTCAGCATCACAAGCATGTCCCCTTTTATAAGGCCCTGCGTTGGAAAGGTACATGCATGCAACCATTTCATTGGTTGTATTGAAATCTATTGTTGTTCGTGCCATGGCTGAAAAGTTAATACACTTCATGTGTGCTTTTTCATTGGCTGCATGCATGCGAGAGAGTGCATTGGGAGTGGAATGGAAGAATTAATGTGAGCAAATTACTATGTGTCTTGGTCTAAGAGAAGTTGTCTTTAGGCCTAATGAACCCGGACGGAGGGAGTACGTGCAAATGCACGTTTTAACATTACGATGCAGTTTTTGTAAAAGTAGAAAAACAACACTAGTCAAGCTTGTGAAACGATTCAATGCAAAACAAATGCAAAATTGCTCATTTGATTGTTTACTTTTAGCTTCCTTCTCTGTGGTTATTTCTCTGTCGTACTTTGTACTGAGTATCTCACTGGTTGGAAAGGCATGCAAATTCCCAAACCGCTTCCTACACCCTGTATCGAACTTTTTGCCTAACAAGTTGTGCCGTGCAATTGGAATTCCAACTTGAGTACTACTAGTAGGAATACCAGGGGCCAGTTCTTTTAGTCTTCTAGATTAGTAATCCCATAACTACTACCTCTATCCTGGTTTATTGGTCCCCATTGTAATCTGTGTCAAATTTTGATCATAAATTTAACTAATGAAATGTTAGTGCATGTCACATGCACTACTCCATCCGTCTAGGTGAGTAAGTCATCTTAGGCTATGCACCGTGACCAAGGAGGAGGAGAAAACAAGAAACGTTAATGTTTATTTGCTAATTAATAGTATTGCATGCAATGAACTAACCACTACATGTCGTGTTTGAAATCTCAAGTCGTTAAAAGCATGCACACTCTTTATCTCTTATTGGTTGATATGTCAAGAAACAAGAAACTAGGTAGAAGTTAATGCACCGCGCCTAAGTGTTTTGGGATTATTTGGTTTTGTAAGATGACTTACACACCTAGATGGAGGGATTACAATGGTGAGGAATAAACCAGTTAAATCTTTGGTCAAAATTTAGCACAAATTACAATGGTGAGGAATAAACCAGGACGAAGTAGTAGTTTAGAAGCCCAAAAAAATGAGTGAGGCGCCTTATTGTTACTCTCCACTGTGACTAGTCTTGTGGGAAAAGCTGGGGAAGCCGCCAAAAGAACTGGCCCTAGGAGTAGTAGCTAGGGATCGAGTGTGCGAGATGAACCGGAGAAAGTAAATGCAGAGAGATGAAATGCAAAAAAGACGGAGGGATGTCATGGTTGCTTGTCTGTTTATTTTACCAGGGCACTTATTACCGGGAGTGGTTGGGTTTTGTGATATGACTGCTTTACTATCGTGCCACGAGCGGGGTGAGAGGTGAGACTCCCATGCAGCGCCACCCTCTACACTTGTACTACATCGGTCGTGGTTTATTAGTCCCCCATTGAATTTGACTGAAGATTTAACTGACAAAATGTTAGTGCATGTCAACAAAAACTATATCGTTGGATTCGTGTGTATGTCCAGGTGAACCTCCTTGGAGTCCCCGTGCACCGCATCGGCGGGTAAAGGATGCCATGGGTTTTCCAAGTCCACATTGGTGGGATAGTCCCAGCTCCCCAGAGTCCAAGTCCGTTCGATGAGGCCGGTGTCGCCGCCCACGCGACCCGGAGGGGTAGTAACACTGACCACGCACCCGTACATCGGCCTCGTGTCAGTGTCAGCGTCAGCGGCGTCGCCCCTGACGCACATTACAGAGACGGGGCGGAGGCTTGCGCGGGCCTCGCCGGTGCCCACGATCAAGAGGAAGACGCTGCCGTCCTCCTCCGAGACTAGCAGGCGGCGGTGATCCTCCAGCGACTCCGGCATGGTGAACGGGTAGCACGTCTCGTACTTGATGTTCTCCACCAAGGGCTAGTAGTGACCGCTGCACGCATCCGTGAGGTGATGCACCATGTTCACCGGCGAGCCACAAAATGACATCGGGCACTCATAGCAGTGGATGAAGGGCTCCTTGGAGGCATCGACCAGGCCGTCCATGAAATGGGAGTGTCTGTAGGGGACGTTGCGCCAGTTGAATATATGAGCAAGTTACTACGAGATTTAATCCGAATAAGCACAAAATAAATCATGAATTCTACCATGATTTCGAACAGGAAGGACAGAAACACATACGGTGCAACGGGAGCAGCACCGTTGGCATTGAGGTTGTCGCCCATGTCCAAACACCACGTAGACACGGTCTTTGAGCACGGTTCGTAGTCGTTCCACGCTCGGGCATTGAAGTTTGTAACTATTTTAGATTAGAATATACTACTCCTCCGATGCTAGTAGTAGAGCAGAGTCCTACTCTACTACTCTACTCAAGCAAGTTAGGGCATAGCACTGTAGGGAGTACCAGTACTGTGATCACTGAAGCAAGTTGTCTGGCATCGACATGACCCTACGCTGCTGGTATGTGTCTCGTAAGTCAAGCGGCATGCTGTAGTCATCATCACCTGTCCACTTCCCGTAGCACATACTCGCTTCTCCATCTTTATCCGCACATAATCTCGTCCAATCTTCCATCCCTGCTAAGGCGCCTCCCCCCTCGTCCGAAACCCAAGAACTAACAATGGCAGAACCGAGCAGCGTCCGCCGAAAGAGTGGCTGGAATTCGCTCCCCACAGAGGTAATCAAGATCATTGTTTCGCGTGTGGACAATCTCAGTACCATGCCGCTCGCCGCGTGCTCGTCGGGGCTATACCGTTTACTCAAAGCCCTCAGGCCGGAGCTTTTTAAGCCAGCTCCTTGCTTGCTGATGCCGCCTGATCTTCAAAAACAACGTGTCATGCAGCATAAGGATCATAGGGTGGCGAGCATCAACCCCTTGACTGCGATCCGATCCCCGTCAGCCTCAACTACATTAAGGGTATGTACTGGGTCGGCATGAACATGTCTTGGATGGTGACCGTCGACGGTCGTGGCATCTGGATGCTCGTGGAGGTCTTCACTCTTCTGGCCTGCTTACTGCTTCTGTTGCACCCCCAGCCCTAGTTGCTACTGATGCTGTTTTCAATGTACAATCAGTAGTATATTTCGTCTGTTGGTTGAATAAATGTGTTGTTAGAACGACAAACACAATTTTTTGGAAGTCGTTGCATGGTTCGATCCTTTAGTGCCCCGTACCATACGTAGCGCATACTATTTTTCATACGGAACACATTTTCCACTTGCTGATAACATGCAGCCCACTGATGAAGGCCCAATAGAGAAGCCCATAATTAACTGGAAGGGAGGCTCTCACATGAATCCGGCCCAGGTACATGCTCATAGTCCCCTAAACATAAATAAGTAAATAAATAAAGCTAAATGCGCATGCACCAGTTCTTTGGGAAAATAGGTAGCCCACTATTTCTTTTTGAAGAATACCCAAGCTAGGCCTATTTGTTTTCTCTGAATTACTGGGCTGCAAATCCTTCAAGACGAGGAGGGATGCATTCCGGCCTGGCTTAAGAGTATGGTCAATGTGTGTTAAAAGTAATATCAAAAGGGGTTAAAAATTCCAAAAAATTTATGGCAAATGGGATATAAGTTTCTTTTTTTGTTTTTGTTCTTCACTGATATCTTATACGTATTTCATTGGATTTAACATGACATAGTACTAATTTATTTTTAAATTTGTTTTAGTATGGCTATTAATTTTCTGGATTAAGAATATTTCTTTCCCCAGCAAAAATTTGCGATTTTTTTCAAAATTTCCCACATATTTAGTTAATTTTTTGACCCTGGTACTGACCAAAAAATGGCCAGCAATTCACAAAATGGAAAACGGGCTGCAATAATTCCATATGAATTAGAAAATGAGTAAAAATTATAAAAATAATAGCAAATGGGCTGTACACGCCACAGATTTCGAGGCTGACTTGTTTACGCAAGGCTTTGTCAGTGAACACACGATTCTAGCAGCAGTGACTGTTGGATGTCCATCTAACGGCCGACGTGCTTCTTCAATCTCTGATCTTCCTGCTCCAACTGCCTAAACTAGCGCCGGCGGGACTGCCTGCTCCCTCCTCTTGTGGCCCGCTGTGATGCCGCGCAGGCTTCCCCGGCCTACCCTACTCCCTCCGCTGGCCTGGCCGCACGCAATCAACTGCCTCCTTATTACGCGAAAAAAATGATTCCTCCCACTGACATGTGGGGCGCACTAGTTGGGAGGCTGACCTGTGGGCCTACTAAGTTGACGCGTATGCAGGGCTTGTCAACTTAGTCAACAAACGATTCTAGCAGCAGTAACCATTGGATTTGAATCAAACGGTCCCGCTGCTTCTTAAATCGCTGCTCTTCTTGCACCAGCCTCCTAAACCAGCGCCGGGGAGACCGCCTGCTCCTACCTCCAGTGGCCGGCTGTGCTGCCATTGAGGCCTCATCGCCCCCTACTACTCCCACCGCTAGCCAGGCCCTGCGGTGACTGCAGCCTCACACTGCAGCCGAACCAGTGAACCCTCATACTCCTCTCCGCGTGGGCATCCACTGCCGCGTCTTCCCCGGCTTCGCGTCGTCCCCTTCCTAGGCATCGCCGTCGTCCACCGCCTTGGTGCTCTCGGCGTGGCATGGTCAACATGGTCAACAACATTCCATCGGAAGAGTATTGTACGTGGAGAGGCTGACAGCTGGGTCCACAGCCACAACCCAGTTTTTTTGTGATTTTCCAAGTAAGTCGCTTTGTCAGGCCTGTTGGGCTGCAAATCTTTCAAGACGAGGAGAGCTTTCATTCGGCTGGCCGAGATAATGGCCCATCAGTAATGAGAAATGGGATGTACATTTTTAAAACACATCAGACCAACAATTAGTTTCAAATATCTTTTTTTTCATTTCGAGATTTTAAATTACATTAATTTTTATGCGTGGAGAATTTGTTGGATTTTATATTGATATACATTTATTTTTAAAATCAGTTTGAATGTGAGTCAAAATTTCGGGATTAAAAACAGTTCGGACCGCACCGAAATATGCAAAATTTCGTATAATTTTTTAACCATGGCCACAATAAGGGCTGCAATGCTAACAAAAAGAATATGGGCTCCAAAAAAACCTTAATAATTAGAAAATGGGCTGTAAATTATTAGAAATAATGGCAGATGGGCTGTATGCTGTTTTCCACAGATTTGAGGCTTTCCTAAAAAAGGTTGACGCACAAGCAGTGACTGTTGGATGGCCATCCAATGGCCGTCGTGCTTCTTCAATCTCTGCTCTTCCTGTTGAGCCGCTCAAACAAGCGCCGGCGGGACTGCCTACTCCCTCCTCCCCGTGGCCGGCTCTGCTGCTGCACAGGCCTCACCGCCCCACCGTACTCCCATCGCTGGCCTAGCCATCCCTCCACTGACCCAGACCTACTGTTATTCTCCGGCGACGGCAGATGAACCAGTAAACCCTCGTACAGTCATACTCCCCTCCGCGTGGGAAACAACTGCCGAGTCTTCCCTGCCTCCGTGTCGTTCCCTTCCTAGGCCTCGCCGTCGTCCACCGCCTTGGTGCTCTCGGTGCGGCCTGGTCAACATGGTCAATGACCGACATGCATCTGAAGTGGATTGTACGTGGAGAGGCCGACAGCTGGGTCCACGGCCGCACGCAAGGAAATGCCTCCTTATTACGCGCAGAATAATGATTCCTCCACCTGACATCAGGGACCCACCGAAAGGGCCTCTGTATTTTGTGAAAAAAACATTACCGCCGCTGACAGCTCGGACCCACCAGCTATATCTTCGCACGCAAGGAAGTGCCTCCTTAGTACGCACAAAAAATGAATACTCCCCCTGTTAGCTGGGACCCAGTATAGTGGCAGGCTGACTTGTGGGCCTACTAAGTTGACGGGGATGGAGGGCTTTGTCAACTTAGTCAATATGCACGATTCTAGCTCCAGTGACCATACGATGTCCATCCAACGGCCGTAGTGCTTCTTCAACCTCTGGTCTTCTTGCTCCAGCCGCCCAAACCAGCGCCGGTCATGCCTCGTGCTCCTGCCTCCCGTGGCCGGCTGTGGCGGAGGCCTCAGCGCCCCCTACTAATCCTACTACTGGCCAGGCCATCCCTCTACTCACACACACCCCCTGTTATTCTGCGGCGACGGCAGCCTCACACCGCAGCGAACTAGTGAACCCTCGTACTCCTCTACGCGTGGGCATCGACTGCCGCGTCTTCCCCGGTTCCACGTCGTCCCCTTCCTAGGCCTCACCGTCGTCCACCGCCCTGGTGCTCTCGGCACGGCGTGGTCAACATGGTTAAGGAACGGCTTCCATCGGACGTGGACTGTACGTGGAGAGGCTGACAGCTGGGTCCACGGCCGCAGCAAGGAAGTGCCTCCTTATTACGTGCAAAATAATTATTCCTCCACCTGACAGTGGGGACCCACCGGACGGGCCACCGTATTTTGCGAAAAAAATGTTTCCCCCCTGACTGCTGGGACCCACCAGCTACATCTTCGCACACAAGGAAGTGCCTGACAGTCAGGACCCACCTGGTCGAAGTGTACGTAGCGTTGTCATTCTGGTCGCGAACGTGTACGTACATATATACTGGTGGATGTAGAGGCGTGCACGTGTCCTAGTAGAGGCGCGCACGTAGCATGTACATGTACGTACAGCGGCCAGGGTGCAAGAAAGAAAATACAGCCACGTATGTGTACATACGGGCGGGGTCTCGAATGCCTACTCGCGCATACGTACGGCCAGGGCTCGTGTACATGGCTGGGTTGGAACGGAGAAACATCGTCGTCGTCGTGTTCATGGGGAGGCAACGGAATGCGTCGTGTTCATGGGGAGGCAACGGAATGCATCGTGTTCATGGGGAGGCAACGGAATGCGTCGTGTTCATCGGGAGGCAACAGAACGTGTGGGAGCCAACCGACTGGGTCGAAACGGAATGCGTGGTCGTGTTCATCAACAGGACCTCCTACGTTCAGAACGGGGTCCTGTTGATCGGGAGGGGTGTGGCGTACCGCAAAACGGAGGAAACGGACCTCCTACGGTCGAAATGCGGGTCCTGTTCATCGGGAGGGGTGTGGCGTACCGCAAAACGGGATTCCACGGGATACTGTTCATCTCCACCGTCGACCTCCTCCAGCCTCCACGGGCTCCTGTTCATCCAGCCTCCACCGCGCGCTACTCCACCAGCTACTGTTCAACCACCCCTCCACACCACGGGGTCCTGTTCAACCACCCCTCCACCGTCTACTGTTCATCCAGAGCCAACGCCACTGCTCATTATTCATCCCCCCTGCAACGCTCACTGTTCATCCAATCGATCGGCTTCAGTTAGTAGCAGTAGCGAAGGAATTACTCGATCGGGTTCAGTTAACAGCCATCGATCGATCGCTCGGGTTCAGTAACGCGTAGCCTGCAGTGCAATCGCTCGGGTTCACTTAGAGCCAACGCCTCGCTCGGGTTCATTTAGAGCCAACGCCTCGCACACACGCGCATACGTGTACGAGAGAAACGCGCATTGCTTAGCCCCCGACCTCCCACCGTAACCGGGAACTCCCCGAAATTTTTCTCCCCCTCGCTTCTACCATGATTTTTTCCGTCATGGACGGCCCAAAGAATGTCATGCAGCTGCGTCTCCGGCCCGCCCAGGACGAAAAGCCCATTTTCTGTCATGATTTTTTGTCATAGAAGTAGGAACCCACCACATCTATGATGATACCGGGTGTTGTCACAATTATCATCATAGAAGTGTCATATGTATGACAGAAATTTTTTTTGTTTGGCCCAAAATGTCACGGATGTGTCCTTTTTTGTAGTGGAGAGCGAGATCTGATAGAAATAATAATAATAAGATAAATATTTTTGGTATTTTTATGATATAGATTGAAAGTAAAGATTGCAAAATAAAATAGATGGGAAACTTATATGATAAAAGATAGACCCAGGGGCCATAGGTTTCACTAGTGGCTTCTCTCAAGATAGCATAAGTATTACGGTGGGTGAACAAATTACTGTCAAGCAATTGATAGAAAATTGCATAATTATGAGAATATCTAGGCATGATCATGTATATAGGCATCACGTCCGCGACAAGTAGACCGAAACGATTCTACATCTACTACTATTACTCCACACATCGACCGCTATCCAGCATGCATCTAGAGTATTAAGTTCATAAGAACAGAGTAATGCATTAGGCAAGATGACATGATGTAGAGGGATAAACTCAAGCAATATGATATAAACCCCATCTTTTTATCCTTGATGGCAATAATACAATACGTGCCTTGCTGCCCCTGCTGTCACTAGGAAAGGACACCGCAGGATTGAACCCAAAGCTAAGCATTTCTCCCATTGCAAGAAATATCAATCTAGTAGGCCAAACCAAACTGATAATTCGAAGAGAATTGCAAAGATAACCAATCATACATAAAAAATTTCAGAGAAGAATCAAATATTGTTCATAGATAAACTTGATCATAAACCCACAATTCATTGGATCTCGACAAACACACTGTAAAAAGAGTTACATCAAATAGATCTCCAAGTAGATCGAGGAGAACATTGTATTGAGATCCAAAGAGAGAGAAGAAGTCATCTAGCTAATAACTATGGACCCGAAGGTCTATGGTAAACTACTCACACATCATCGGAGAGGCTATGGTGTTGATGTAGAAGCCCTCTGTGATCGGTTCCCCTCCGGCGGAGCTTCGGAAAAGGCCCCAAGATGGGATCTCTTGGGTACAGAAGGTTGCTGCGGTGGAAATAGGGTTTCATGGTGCTCCTGGATGTTTTCGAGGTATATGAATATATATAGGAGGAAGAAGTAGGTCAGTGGAGCTGCGAGGGGCCCACGAGGGTGGGGGGGCTCGCCCAGGGGGGGGGGGGCAGGTGCGCCCTCCTGCCTCATGGCCACCTTGTTTCTTTCTTGATGTCTACTCCAAGTCCTCTGGATCACGTTTGTTCCAAAAATAGCTCTCCCGAAGGTTTCATTCCGTTTGGATTCCGTTTGATATTCCTTTTCCGCAAAACACTGAAATAGGCAAAAAGACAGCAATTTGCACAGGGCCTTGGGTTAGTAGGTTAGTCCCAAAAATAATATAAAAGTGTATAAATAAGCCCATTAACATCCAAAATAGATAATATAATAGCATGGAACAATAAAAAATTATAGATACGTTGGAGACGTATCACACATCCCACGGATTGATAAACCTTAGGTCATCCACTTGAGGAAAAATTGCTACTGTCCTACAAAACTCTACGCTTGGAGGCCCAACACGAGTCTACAAGAATAAAGTTGTGTAGTAGACATCACACTTCACAATCACCGTCATCACACCGTCGTGCTGACGAAACTCTCCCTTGAAACTTTGTTGGATCAAGAGTTTGAGGGACGTCATTGAGCCGAACGTGTGCAGAACTCGGAGGTGCCGTACGTTTGGTACTTGATCGGTTGAATCGAGAAGACGTTCGACTACATCAACTGCGTTGAACTAACTCTTCCACTTTCGGTCTATGAGGGTACATGGACACACTCTCCCCCTCTCGTTGCTATGCATCTCCTAGATAGATCTTGCGTGATCGTAGGTATTTTTTTAAATTGCATGCTACGTTACCCAACAAATCCCTACTCACTCATATCGATATCTATTGATAGGAATCTCCATAGCCCGTTAATATGCCTAGTGGATGTGAGACTATCTCCTTCTTTTTGTCTTCTCCACAACCACCATATTCTATTCAACGTATAGTGTTATATCCATGGCTCATGCTCATGCATTGCGTGAAAGTTGAAAAAGTTTAAGAACATTAAAAGTATGAAACAATTGCTTGGCTTCTCGTCGGGGTTGTGCATGATTTAGTACTTTGTGTGATGAAGATGGAGCATCACACAAAATATTTAATCATGCACAACCCCGATGACAAGCCAAGTAATTGTGTCATACTTTTGATGTTCTCAAACTTTTTCAATCTTCACGCAATACATGAGCGTGAGCCATGGACATAGCACTATATGTGGAATAGAATGGTGGTTGTGGGGAATACAAAAAAGGAGAAGATAGTCTCACATCAACTAGGCGTATCAACAGGCTATGGAGATGCCCATCAATAGATATCAATGTGAGTGAGTAGGGATTGCCATGAAACGGATGCACTAGAGCTATAAGTGTACGAAAGCTCAAAAAACAAACTAGGTGGGTGTGCATCCAACTCGCTTGCTCACAAAGACCTAGGGCATTTTGAGGAAGCCCATCATTGGAATATACAGGCCAAGTTCTATAATGAAAGATCCCCACCAGTATATGGAAGTGACAACATAGGGGACTCTCTATCATGAAGATCATGGTGCTACTTTGAAGCACAAGTTTGGTAAAAGGATAGTGATAACCCACAAGTATAGGGGATCGCAACAGTTTTCGAGGGTAGAGTATTCAACCCAAATTTATTGATTCTACACAAGGGGAGCCAAAGAATATTCTCAAGTATTAGCAGCTGAGTTGTCAATTCAACCACACCTGGAAACTTAATATCTCCAACAAAGTGTTCAGAAGCAAAGTAATATGATAGTAGTGATAATAGTAGCAAAAGGTAACAGTAGTAAAAGTAATGTTTTTGGTATTTTGTAGTGATGATAGCAATAGCAACGGAAAAGTAAATAAGCGGAGAACAATATAGGAAAAGCTCATAGGCAATGGATCGGTGATGGAGAATTATGCCGGATGCGGTTCATCATGTAACAGTCATAACCTAGGGTGACACAGAACTAGCTCCAGTTCATTGATATAATGTAGGCATGTATTCCGAATATAGTCATACGTGCTTATGGAAAAGAACTTGCATGACATCTTTTGTCCTACCCTCCCATGGCAGCAAGGTCCTTATGGAAACTAAGGGATATTAAGGCCTCCTTTTAATAGAGAACTGGAACAAAGCATTAACACATAGTGAATACATGAACTCCTCAAACTACGGTCATCACTGGTAAGTATCCCGATTATTGTCACTTCAGGGTTAATGGATCATAACACATAATAGGTGACTATAGACTTGCAAGATAGGATCAAGAACACTCATATATTGATGAAAACATAATAGGTTCAGATCTAAAATCATGGCACTCGGGCCCTAGTGACAAGCATTAAGCATAGCAAAGTCATAGCAACATCAATCTCAGAACATAGTGGACACTAGGGATCAAACCCTAACAAAACTAACTCGATTACATGATAGATCCCATCCAACCCATCACCGTCCAGCAAGCCTACGATGGAATTACTCACGCACGGCGGTGAGCATCATGAAATTGGTGATGGAGGATGGTTGATGATGACGATGGCGACGGGTTCCCCTCTCCGGAGCCCCGAACGGACTCTAGATCAGCCCTCCCGAGAGGTTTTAGGGATTGGCGGCGGCTCCGTATCGTAAAACACGATGATTTCTTCTCCCTGATTTTTTCTCCCCGAAACTCAATATGGAGTTGGAGTTGGAGTTGGAGAGGCAACAGGGGGCCCACGAGGTAGGGGGCGCGCCCCCCACCCTCGTGGAGAGATGGTGGGCCCCCTGGCCTTCATCTTTGGCAGGTATTTTCCTTATTTTCTGAAAAGTGGCTCCGTGAAGTTTCAGGTCATTCCGAGAACGTTTGCTCCTGCACATAAATAACACCATGGTAATTCTACTGAAAACAACGTCAGTCCGGGTTAGTTCCATTCAAATCATGCAAGTTAGAGTCCAAAACAAGGGCAAAAGTGTTTGGAAAAGTAGATATGTTGGAGACGTATCAACTCCCCCAAGCTTAAACCTTTGCTTGTCCTCAAGCAATTTAGTTGACAAACTGAAAGTGATAAAGAAAAACTTTTACAAACTCTGTTTGCTCTTGTTGTTGTAAATATGTAAAGCCAGCATTCAAGTTTTCAGTAAAGATTATCACTAACCACATTCACAATAACACATAGGTCTCAAGTTTACTCATATCAATAGCATAATCAACTAGCGAGCCATACTAATAAATCTCGGATGACAACACTTTCTCAAAACAATCATAATATGATATAACAAGATGGTATCTCGCTAGCCCTTTCTGAGACCATAAAACATAAATGCAAAGCACCTTTAAAGACCAAGGACTGACTAGACATTGTAATTCATGGTAAAAGAGATCCAGTCAAGTCATACTCAATGTAAACTAACAGTAATGAATGCAAATGATAGCGGTGCTCTCCAACTGGTGCTTTTTAATAAGAGGATGATGACTCAGCATAAAAGTAAATAGATAGGCCCTTCGCAGAGGGAAGCAGGGATTGTAGAGGTGCCAGAGCTCAGTTTTGAAACAGAGGTGAATAATATTTTGAGCGGTATACTTTCATTGTCAACATAACAACCAAGAGATGGCGATATCTTCCATGCTACACACATTATAGGCGGTTCCCAAACAGAATGGTAAAGTTTATACTCCCCTTCCACCAACAAGCATCAATCCATGGCTTGCTCGAAACAAGGAGTGCCTCCAACTAACAAGAGTCCCAGGGGGAGTTTTGTTTGCAATTATTTTGATTTAGTTTGCATTAAGCATGGGACTGGGCATCCCGGTGACCAGCCATTTATCTCATGAGTGAGGAGCGGAGTCCACTCCTCTTGAGAATAACCCACCTAACATGGAAGATACGGACAGGCCTAGTTGATACATGAGCTATTCGAGCATACAAAACAGGATATTTATTTGAAGGTTTAGAGTTTGGCACATGCAAATTTACTTGGAACGACAGGTAGATACCGTATATAGGTAGGTATAGTGGACTCATGTGGAATAACTTTGGGGTTTAAGGAGTTTGGATGCACAAGCAGTATTCCCGCTTAGTACAGGTGAAGGCTAGCAAAAGACTGGGAAGCGACCAGCTAGAGAGCGACAACAGTCAGGAACATGCATTAAAATTAATAAACACGGAATGCAAGCATGAGTAGGATATAATCCACCATGAACATAAATATCGTGAAGGCTATGTTGATTTTTTTCAACTACATGCGTGAACATGTGCCAAGTCAAGTCACTTAAATCATTCAGAGGAGGATACCACCCTATCATACCACATCATAACCATTTTAATAGCATGTTGGCACGCAAGGTAAACCATTCTAACTCATAGCTAATCAAGCATGGCATAAGAAACTATGATCTCTAGTTGTCATTGCAAACATGTTTATTCATAATAGGCTGAATCAGGAACGATGAACTAATCATATTTACAAAAACAAAAGAGGTCGAGTTCATACCAGATTTTCTCATCTCAGCCAGTCCATCATATATCATCATAATTGCCTTTCACTTGCACGATCGAATGATGTGAATAATAATAATAGTGCACGTGCATTGGACTAAGCTGGAATCTGCAGGCATTCAATAAACAGGAGAAGACAAGGCAATATGGGCTCTTTTGTCAGATAAACAATAATGCATATAAGAGCCACTTCAACAATTTAATTATGGTCTTCTCCTATCGACCCCCAAAGAAAAGAAAAGAAATAAAACTATTTACACGGGAAAGCTCCCAACAAGCAAAAGAAGAACAGGAAATATTTTTGGGTTTTCTTTTTTAATTACTAATACAAGCATGGAAATTAAACTGATTAAAAGCTAC
Source organism: Triticum aestivum (assembly GCF_018294505.1). Classification (NCBI taxonomy): domain Eukaryota; kingdom Viridiplantae; phylum Streptophyta; class Magnoliopsida; order Poales; family Poaceae; genus Triticum; species Triticum aestivum. The sequence continues at coordinate 345,152,378 of NC_057803.1, read as the reverse complement.
AACTATTTTTTTTGTTTTTTCTTAAGGTTTATTAAACACACAAGAAGAAAAGCATAAAAAGGAAAATAAACTAGCATGGATGATATAATGAAAAAGTATGAGCACCAATATCTAGAAATGAGTGTGTGAACATAAATGTAATGTCGATGGGAAATACGCACTCCCCCAAGCTTAGGCTTTTGGCCTAAGTTGGTCTATGGCCACGGCTGGCCTGGCGGATATCCATAATAGTAGCTGGGGTCGTACTGCGATGCAGCAGCTATCACTTGCTGAGCTGCAACGTGGCGACGAGCGGCCTCCTCTTTCCTCTCATACTCATCTACCTCCTCTCTGGTAATAGTATATCCTCCTCTTGCCTGATAATCAAAGAAGGAAGGAGCAGGGAGAGTAATACGGACATCACGGCGTTTGTCAAAGATTAGTCGATACTGGAGAGGTGATTCGTTCCTCTCGACAAACTGGTGGTGAACCATAGCATTAAAATCTAGATGAGCAGGAGGTAATTCAATATCATCTTCGCGTATGGCTATACCAAGAAAATTAGCTATGCGGGTTGCATAAATTCCACCAAAGAAATCTCCATTAAGTCTATTAAGATGCAACCTACGTGCAATAATGGCTCCCAAATTATATGATTTGTCTCCTAACACAGCACTCCTAAGAATACTGATGTCAGGGACACACATGTGACATGCCTCATCTTTACCATTTATGCATCTACCTATGAAGAGAGTAAAATAATGTATAGCAGGAAAGTGAATGCTCCCTATGGTAGCTTGTGTAATATCTCTAGATTCTCCTACAGTTATGCTAGCAAGAAAATCTCTAAATTCAGATTTGCGCGGATCCCTTATACTACCACATTGTGGAAGTTTGCAAGCAGTGGTAAAATCCTCTAAGTCCATAGTGTAAGATTTATCATAAAGATCAAACAGGACAGTTGGAGAATTACGTGAAGTTGAAAATTCAAACCTCCTCACAAAGGTACTTGTGAGGTTGTGATACTGGCTGCACTTCTCTTCCTCGAAGCTCACAAGATCAGCATTACACAAATATGCGTTGAATTCTTCCTTAATTCCCGCTCGATCCATAAAGTTCTTAGAAGGACATTCACAAGGACGCATTGGAGCATCTCTTGGTGGCTCTTCATCAGCATCACGCATTGCAAGCCTGGGTCCTTGCTTTCTTGAGGAACCACCTTGGAACATTTTCCTAAGCATTTTTCTTCCTCTGAAAAATTCTAGAATTTTTAGTAACTTCGAAATAAAAGTAAACCAAACTCAATAATATTGATAGCAACTACTCCTACAAGTGCCTAGGGCCTATATCATGCATCAAAACTACTTGGAACCTTATAAATTTGACGTGCAAGCTCAAGAACAGGGTCACCTAAGCAGCAAAAATTTGCAATGAATAGAGCACTAGAACAAAAACTAATTGGACCAATGGAGGAGTCACATACCAAGGAACAATCTCCCAAGCAGTTTTGTGAGAGGTGCTTTGAGCAAGGAGATCGAAAATGGTAGCAAAGTGAGCTAGAACTCGTGCTTGAGCTGGATATTCGTGTTTGTGGGAGGAAGATGAAGTGTGTGGGTGCAGGAATAAGTGGAGGAGGGCCACCGTGGCCCCACGAGGTAGGGGGGCGCACCCAGGGGGTAGGGCTTGC
>NC_057803.1:345050312-345150420 GCF_018294505.1 Triticum aestivum | reverse complement strand
ATATTCTAGAAAAAAAATCATATTTAAATTTCAGGGCATTTGGAGAACTTTTATTTTCGAGGTATTTTTATATTGCACAGATAATCAGATAACAGACAGAAAAATATTTATTTTTATTTAATTTAATATAAATAACAGAAAGTAAAAGAGGGGTACAGAAGGTTGTGCCTTCTAGTTTCTTCCATCTCATGGTTATCAAAAGGAATCCACTAACAAGGTTGATCAAGTCTTGTTAATGAACTCATTCCGAATAACATGGAACCGGAGAAATTTCGAATAACACTATGTTACCTCAACGGGGATATGCACATCCCCAATAATAAGAATATCATATTTCTTCTTGATAGTAGGAAGAGGAAATTCAAAACCTCCAAATATAATCGATGGAATTTTTTGAATAGAATTGATACTATGAACTTGAGGTTGTTTCCTCGGAAAGTGTACTGTATGCTCATTACCATTAACATGAAAAGTGACATTGCCTTTAGTGCAATCAATAACATCCCCTGCAGTATTCAAAAAGGGTCTTCCAAGAATAATAGACATACTATCGTCCTCGGGAATATCAAGAATAACAAAGTCTGTTAAAATAGTAACATTTGCAACTACAACAGGCACATCCTCACAAATACCGACAGGTATAGCAGTTGATTTATCATCCATTTACAAATATATTTCAGTAGGTGGCAACTTATTCAAATCAAGTCTACGATATAAAGAGAGAGGCATAACACTAAAACCGGCTCCAAAATCAGATAAAGCAGTTTTAACATAGTTTCTTTTAATGGAGCATGGTATATTTGGCACACCGGGATCTCCAAGTTTCTTTGGTATTCCACCCTTAAAAGTATAATTAGCAAGCATGTTGGAAATTTCAGCTTTCAGTATCTTTCTTTTATTTGTAATTGTAGCGACCCGACCTCAGACGGTCAAGCCTCTGTGTATCTGTGCCATCCCTGGATTGGTATGCTGGCACACACAGTACATCAATGTATATATCAAAGTGCAATCACATGTATAAATAACGTAAAACTGATATATACCTCATAAGTCTCAGCGAAAACAAACATTCGGGTGTGGAGTCCCATCACGCCATCGGCAAGTTGAGTGTAGACCGTAACCCTGTATCGTAACTCTTACTTGTCAAAGAAATATCTGCAACATGATACGTTGCAGCCTTGTAGGTCAGCACATTGAATGTACCGGCAAGATCACAATAAGAGAAAACAAATGATAAACTATACTATATGCAATATGGCTTTGTGGCTCTGTATCTGAGTTTTGTATGCATAAAAGATGGTTTTATTTTCCCTACATCAAAGGAATTAACCGGAGTCTGTACTACGGAGTTTTCTATCATGACATGGTTCCGCCAACTGATGTCTCATAGCCCAAATCATCATAAGTTGCCCACAATTAAGTTATCAGTTCGGTGTTGAGAGTTCCGAGATGGATCCAAGTCCAAAGGCTCAAGTTGTCCGTAACCGGGGACACGGCTAATCGATTAGGTTTAAACGCTCTGCAGAGGTTTGTACACTTTACCCGCAAGATTCGATCCCTCTCTTTACATTCTCGCACTTCAGGGTGTTTGAGAACAAGATGACCGAAACATGGTCTTCTGAAGAGTTCCTCTGACCACTGTCCGATGCTCATCCAATCCTACCGTAGTTCTACATCTGCTAGCACCGTCCCGGCCAGAGTCACAACTAAGGTCAACCAAGCCAGAGCCCATAGTGACTTGCGGTTGCACAGGTAAGCTTTCGGGCATGAAGTATTCTTCCGTCTCTTTGAGTCTGGGTGAAGCTTTCCGCAAGATGTCATGGCGCTTCTCCATGCATCCCTACCAACCACTGGTTTCTCCAGGGTGCCCGTCAACCGTCCTTCACCCAGTAGTGTGTATTGAATTCTTGTCTCGAGTCTCGAAATCTTGAGGAGTCCTGAAGATGTAGTCCTTGCCGGTGCCATCATGAAGTTGTTGCCATTGACGCACTCATGCACTCATACCAAACCCCGTCTACTATAGTGTAGCACTAAAACTATGTAACGTCCTGGGTTTGGTAACAGGGGGATGGGTTTCTACCTCATGCATTCTACTCAACTACAAGATTCAATAACACTACTGGAGAGATTGTTGAAAGGGTGCTACTACATGCAAATAAACATAGGTATGGAAAACATGGTCAAAGTGAACTTGCCTGGTATTACTTGATGAAGATAACAACACTCTCAGAATAATGACTTAGTAGAACTATTCGTCACTCCATTGAAAATCTATATACTCAAACATAGCATTCATATAAGCAAACATACTAGCAAGCAATTCTAACACTCATAATAAACCAACAAATAAATTGCAAAACAACAAGGGACACCAAATAAGAACAAAGGAAAACTACACGGCAAAACTACTAAAGAAAACTCTAAGACATATCACAAAACAGTTTTGTCCTAAGTAAAAACTTAACAACAATTAAGACACTAAACTAATAAATTAACAGAAAATACAAAGTAAAACAATTAAGTTAACAGAAGGTATTTTTCATAAGCTTTTATTAGCAAAAAGAAACACCTAAAAACTATTTTTTAAACTCTAGTTATGATTAAAACAAAACAAGAAAAAGAAATAAACATTATATTTTTCTGTAAATAAAAGTTTGCCCTCTATAACTACAGAAACAAATCTGAAATAAAATATAACAGAGGTTAAAAATAAATTTTAAAAATAATTAAAACAACAGAAAACAGCAGCAAGTTAAAAATAACTAGCACAGTGTTGTTTTCGTGAAAAAACAAAATTTAAAAAAAAAATCTATAAATACCCAAATTAATCCTACTGCTAGGCAAGGTCAAAACAAAGCAGCGGCAAAAAGGATCGCCAAAAAAATATTAATTCTAGCTCATTTTATAGTAGAAATACTAATCTGACTAAAACCCATATAAAACAATTTTTAAAACTACAAACATGGCTGAAATTATTTTATATAGAAACATTAAGAAATTTGCAGACTAGAGCAAAAAGAATCAATCAAAAACTCCAAATAACCTAAGAGATATAGAATTTACGAAACTAAAACTTTTCTGTTTCAAAACAGAAACGAAAATACAAAAAAAAACGGGCGCTATTGGGCCTTAGGGGGTGCAATCTGTAGCTACCAAACGCTCGGGCGAAACTTATAAATATGTACACGTGCGTTTATTTAACAGAAGACCGGGGAGCCGGTTCGATCTAAACCAAGGAACCGATCTATAAGGAAAACCGATCTACTAAACCGATCTAATATTTTTTTTGCACTTAACGTTTCCAAAAAAAACAAATGGAGGGAGGCGCTCGTTGCTTACAGAGAGGAGCTCGTGTAGGCAGGGAAGTGGATGTTGTCGGGGGCGACGGCTCCGGTGACCGGCGGCGGAGACGGCGATGTCCAGTGGATGGGGCACACCGAGTGGGTCCAATTTTGTGTTGAAGGTGGAGGTTGGGGACGTCCAGGCGAGCGGGGCAACTCAAGAAGCTCGTGTGAACCGAGAGCTCCGGCGATGGTGGACGACATTGAGGATGAGGTTCCGGTGTTCCCGGCGTGGTTATGTCAAATAGATGCACAATCTCGAGGGAAAGTAGCGTATGGAAGGAGGGGTCTCGGAAAGCTCACCGTCTGTCGGACTCGAGTGATGAACTCTGCTTGGCCGACCTAGATTGCAACAACGAGGGCGTCGTCTAGAGGTAGTCTTGGGCGTGGGTTTTTAAAGGGAAACGGGAGAGGACGACCTTGGGTATTTATAGGACACGAGGCTTGGGGAAGGGTGGACTCGGGGTAGGGTTCCCATGAAGATCGGGCGCGGCGGCGGCGTCTGGAGCGTGAACGCGTGGGGTTGTGTTCTTCGTGGAGAAGAAGAAAAGAGAGGTGGGGTCCAGACGCCAGGGAAAGAAAAAAAATGAGGGAGAGAGGTGAGCGAGAGAGGTGTTGGCGGCGCTCTGGGAGTTCCTCCCGTGCGTGTGTGCGCTAGCCCTAGCGCTAGCTTGGGCTGGGCTGGCCCGCGCGCCTGGCCTGGCCTGGCCTTTCTTTTAACATCAAGAAGAAAAACAAATAAACACAATATATAAAAAATAAAATATATAGGCATATTATATATATAAATTTTCAGAAAAAGATTTTCTAAAACATGAACATATTTTAAGTGGCAAATAAATTCCACAAAAATTTACATAAAGCAAACAATGCTACTCTTGCACTAAAAATGCAAATAAAATTATTTGAAAATACCAAAATGATTTCAAATCCATTTTTCTCCATTTTTCTATTGTAGGGAATCATTTTACCCTTATTTCCAAATAATTTATTTTTGGAGAAAAATAATTTGAATAAAACCCAAATAACTCCTAACTGGTTTTGAATTTGAATTTCAAACCACTTCCAACTCTATTTCATATAATTTGAAGAAGTCATTTTTTCTTCTCTCATGAAAATCATTGAGTTGCATAAAGCTTCTGAATTTGAAATATGTCCAAATGGAATTCAAATCTTTTCAAAACCTTTTTTCATTTCAAATGGAAGAAGTCATGTCATCTTCACTCTAGGGTTTTGTGTTTGAATTGAAATTGAATTGTTTGATATCAAAATGCAAAGTGAAAGTTTGGGAAAGTCATTTCATTCCCTCTCATTCAGCTTTCAAAAGGTTTCAAATTCCACTCAATTTCAATCAATCAGTCACCCAAACAATCAAACAAACAATCAAAACTATTTATTTAATATAACATTCCAAAATTTAGAATTTTGGGATGTTACAAACCAACCACACTTAAAATGAATCTCGTCCTCGAGATTCGAAGAGGCTAGCAAGAAAAGGTTAGGGGTTGGGGGTCTTCTAGCAAATATTTTGGTCGAAAGGGTCTAGTGTGCTACCACACTTAAAAGCATGGGTATGGTTCTGACAAAACTCATGTACTCCATCCTTTTGGGTTACTGGTGTCGGTGTTCTCGTATACTCCGGAATATCTCTTTCACGGGTGCTCTTCCGGTCGGGGCATAACCTTTTCCTCAAACACGTGTCCTTTCATCCTGGTGACGTTCTTTCGAGACTGGGTCTTCTTAGCTGACTGGTCTGTCGCCAATACTAAATAACTATCGAAATTCTCATGGTGGTCAACCATGTATGGTTTCTCCTGCAGAAGAATGGGTTTGGTTGAATCTCACCGTATATCCTACGATTGGCAACGGGTGCCTGGTACATGGATCAATCATCCTACCAGTCTATGGTTTTGGCTTATCGTGTCGACACACTTCTAGGGTTTTCAAGGCTCTCTGATTTTCCATCAACATATGATAGTTCATGATAGAAGTCTCTAGTATGGGGGCCAATCCATCCCGTACTTGAACCATTACTACCTATGCAGACATTGAATCACATATTCTAACACTTGGGCAAACTCACAAGCATTGCAGAATTTCTCTTGTCAACGAACTGAGTTTGAATAAATCCATTGTTTCTGTAAGCTGAACAAGACATCTAACGTTTCTTCACAACTCTCGGGTTTTCGTATCCTCCTAAAAATGTTGGCTGATTAACTCAGAGTTTTCTTCCAAAATATCTTCCTTCAGCAAGAGTGTGCTTGCTTCTTATTAACTCCCGGGCCTGTGGGTTATGACCCACTTCAACTCTTGTACAATTTTAACTCATCTATTCGAGGATTATCATTCCATATTCCAACATCACATCTCCTTTAAATCCAATAGTACTTCTTCCTTCATACCCTTGTGGTGACGATCATACAAAACTCCAACTTATTTGGTCCAGCTCCCTTCTATGGACTGTCATGAATAACACATTTCTTTCTTCATTGATCCTGTGTCTTTACGAAGTACTACCACACCAAAAATGCACTAGTTTATCCATAAATCATATTATTTCATATCAAATCTTTTATTACATCCTTAACCATTTTTTGTAAATCCAAATTCCAAAAAGTACTTTATTACAAATGCTGCCACCCACATGGTTTGGTATGGTCAGGCATTACGTCCAACTTTATTAATTTTTTCTCCGTGAGGATTCTTTAGTCCCCCTGGAATTGTGCGACATGTGCCTTGAAATCTTCAATCTTCTGTTTCATCGTGGTGGCCTTGAGCTTCATCTCCATCATCTCTGCATGCACTTCTCTTAGGTATTCCTGAGTATAACGGAGTCTTGCTTCAAGTATTTCTCTGATCTGGCGTATGGCTTCCATGGCTGCTTCACGAACAGCGTCGAAGAAAGTTGCTTGTGGTACACGTGAGATGAAAAAGTACTGCCCCATCGTCGTTGGGAAAACTCCTTTCATACGGTGGAGGTGTACCTCCACATACCAAAGTTCCACTCCCTTTTGCATGAAGGGGTAGCCTTTGTAGACTGCATCTCCTTCAAGGTGAATATGCTTCATCATGTCCTTCTAGATCTTCGGGTAATCATGATCACTTGTCAGGGTCATGATCGTTTCCGGGCCCTTAAGGAAAGACTCATAAAGGGTCGTCATCTGCAGTTGTAAAACAAAAATGGTGCTCAGAATAAGGTACATATCTCCTTGGGTACACATTCCTATCATCCAAACAAAACTTCAAACTCAATTTCCAACATCCAGTTTATGCATCACAACTCATTTTCTTCCATGTTCACCCAGAATATTAATTTCCAAGATAAAACATAACAACTCCTTAAAGCCTTTCAGCATATGACATATCAACTTTATTGAGTCATGAATTTTTACAATCTCTGAGTATTCTATTACATAACTCAACCCCGCATTCTCATGAAAAAGTGTTTTCCATACTACCCTTATTACTGATATCAACATCTCCACTACTCAGCTCCAGCTTTCTCATGATTTGTACAATCCCTAGCAAAATGTCCTGATTCCTTGCAACGAAAATAAATAACTTCCGGCATGTCTCGAGGCTTCTTGGTGATGGTGCCTGCTCCTTGAGTTCCTTGCTTCCTTTCGAGACAATCATTGGCATAATGCCCGACGTCCTTACATTCAAAACAGGTAATATGACCCTTGTCCCTCATTGCAGAAATTGGGTTGTTCTGAGGGTGTCTTTGTTTTCTCTTCCTAGTTTTCTTCATTCTGATCAACTTCTATTCCCTGTGGATCAAACTCCACTGCTTCTGTCGGGAAGTATCCCAGATACTCTTTTCTTTCCTTGGTGCAATACTGCGAAAAATGTCCTTCTCCACATGAATAACATGCATTGGAGTAAAATCTGCTGAGGATTTCTCCATCAGGGTCTTCAACACTTTCCTTAATCACAGGTTCTTTCATAACTTCTCAGAGGGCTTCTTTCATTCCTTCTTCCTGCTTCTAAATAGTTTGTTGCACTGTGGGGTAAATGTGACACTGAGCTGGGTAGTGGGTGGTTCCTTCACACAAGAAACAAGTCACCTCACTAGTTGGGCATTCCTCAGCTGGGTGTTTCTCCTCATAATGAGGACATCCATCCTTGTGTTCCTCCTGGGTGTGTCCTATTTCTCCGCAAATCTTGCAGGCACAAGGTTTATTTCTTGGGGTATCATGGTGCTTTCGGATAAGACGGGATCTTGTCAGAGTCATCTTGAATTCTTCCCAAGTCCTTGCTCCATTCCATCCCTGTATAGCTTGATGCATCTGCCACCATGTTGCAGCACTTCCTTCAAAGTACTGAAGAGCATACGATACTTCATTCTTCCTTGAAACCAAATTGCTCCCGAAGTGATTCTCCATGTTCTGAATCCATAGCTCTGCCTGTTGGGGAACGTAGCAATAATTCAAAATTTTCCTACGTGTCACCAAGATCAATCTATGGAGTCATCTAGCAACGAGGGAGGAGTGGATCTACATACCCTTGTAGATCGCGCGCGGAAGCGTTCAAGAGAACGGGGTTGATGGAGTCGTACTCGTCGTGATCCAAATCACCGATGATCCTAGCGCCGAACGGACGGCATCTCCGCGTTCAACACATGTACGGAGCAGCGACGTCTCCTCCTTCTTGATCTAGCAAGGGGGGAGGAGAGGTTGATGGAGATCCAGCGGCACGACGGCGTGGTGGTGCAAGTAGCGGGATTCCAACAGGGCTTCGCCAAGCGCTGCGGGAGGAGGGAGATGTGTCATGGGAGGGAGAGGGAGGTGCCAGGGCTTAGGTATGGTTGCCCTTCCTTCCCCCCACTATATATAGGGCCAAGGGAGAGGGGGGGGGGCGCAGCCTTGGCCCTTCCTCCAAGGAAGGGTGCGGCCAAGGGAGGAGTCCATCCCCCCCAAGGCACCTAGGAGGTGCCTTCCCCTTTTAGGACTCTTCCTTTCTTGCTCTCTTGGCGCATGGGCCTCTTGGGGCTGGTGCCCTTGGCCCATGTAGGCCAAGGCGCACACCCCTACAGCCCATGTGGCCCCCCGAGGCAGGTGGCCCCACCCGGTGGACGCCCGGGACCCTTCCGGTGGTCCCGGTACAATACCGGTCACCCCGAAACTTGTCCCGATGGCCGAAATAGCACTTCCTATATATAATTCTTTACCTCCGGACCATTCCGGAACTCCTCGTGACGTTTGGGATCTCATCCGGGACTCCGAACAACTTTCGGGTTACCGCATACTAATATCTCTATAACCCTAGCGTCACCGAACCTTAAGTGTGTAGACCCTACGGGTTCGGGAGACATGCAGACATGACCGAGATGACTCTCCGGTCAATGACCAACAGCGGGATCTGGATACCCATGTTGGCTCCCACATGTTCCACGATGATCTCATCAGATGAACCACGATGTCAATGTCAGGACCCCGACTCAATGCCACATCGATCTAGCATGTAACACCTCATATCACTTTGTGGCCTCACGCACGGTATTTCCACGGGTGTCGCCTTACCTTTGCCCGGGACCGTTTGCGTCTTTTGGCACACGTATATGATAGTGTCGCTAGCATCCATATGATAAGGAGCCCGGACTGACATGGCTAGTCGTAAACCCAAAGTGGCACAAACTTACAGGGACATGCATCCATGACCCAGCATCGAACGTGTCGGTCATCAGCGAGTGAATCCAGGCTGTAGCACTGGGCTAGCAGGACTCCGGTGAACCGGGCTGTAGCGGGCTAACAGGACTCCGGTATTCATCGCGTGATATTTCCCCGAAGGGACAGACACAGGAACGAAGAAGGACACATGCCGGCCAGCCTAAGTGTTCCGGAGCAGTAGCAAGCTACCCTGGCTCGGTGGAAACACTAGGAGACATTTCCCGGTAAGAGGGGCTACTAAGGATAAACAACTAGATAGTCAGATCCCACACATACCAAGCATTTCAATAACATACACACAATATGCTCGATATGTGCAAGTACAACATGGCATCACAACATGACTCTACGACACAAGTATTTAATCAATAGGCTCCGAGGAGCGAGATATTACAAACAGGGGGTCTCACGACCCAACATTCAGAGCATACAAATCAAAGCACAAGCGGAAGCTATCATGTCTGAGTACAGACATCTATAAATGAAAAAGGCTGAGAAGCCTGACTATCTATCAGATCCTGCCGAGGGCATAAGATCGTAGCTGAGGTATCAAGCTAAACGTCGAAGTCCACGCGGAACTACTAGCGAGACCGAAGTCTCTCTGCAAAAACATAAAATAGGCAAACGTGAGTACAAATGTACCCAGCAAGACTTACATCAGAACTAACTACATATGCATCATTATCAACAAAGGGGATGGTGGAGTTTAACTGCAGCAAGCCAGCTTTGACTCAGTGGCTAACCTAAACTATGATTGCAAGTAACTCTTCAGGTGGCGCACACGAGTCCACATATTCACCAACCAATACACCACTATGGAACCGCTCCCGTCTCCCTACGATAACGCCATCCATAGCACTCACGCTTATCTTGCGTATTTTAGAGTATCCACTTTCACTTGTCTATGAACTGATATAAGCAACCCAGAAGTCCTTGTCCGCGGACATGGCTATTCGAATAGATGATGTTAACCCTGCAGGGGTGTACTTCTTCACACACGCTCTCACCACTTACCGCCGTTTACACGACATGTACTCGGCAACCTTCAAGCGGAAGCCCAACGTGGGTGTCGGCCACGGCCTACCTAAACACTCAAGTCTCTAGTCCAGGTTTATCGCCTATTCGGGTTCCATCCATGAGGAGATCCGGCCGGAGTTTCGCTCACAGCCCCAAACGATGTGAACAGGGTTCCCGAGACACCAAACGGGCGCCCGGTACACCGTGCCACATGCCTACCGCATCACAGCCCACCCCTATGGTCAGCACTGCGCACGGCCTCCAGCATACTACAAACACCAGAAACTACTTGCAACTCCTGGACAGAGGACAAGGGTGATTAAGAAGCCGAGAGGGTCCATTGGTTTCGGGCCCAATGCGTGGTAGTAGCTGAATCATGGATCACAAACACAGAACTCAGTTCCTGAGGACGGCTGCAATGAGACAACCCACCATGTACTCCTACATGGCCTCTCACCGCTACCTTTACCAAATCGTGTTCACACACTTAGCTCTCAACAGTAGGACATGTTCACACACCTGACTCAACTCTAAGCAGTAGCAGGCATGACAAACAAACATGAATGAGTAGGCACAACAGGGCTCAAACAACTCCTACTCATGCTAGTGGGTTTCATCTATTTACTGTGGCAATGACAGGTCATGCAAAGGATAAAGGGGTTCAGCTACCGCAGCAAGTAACAGAGGAATCGGTGTTGTCCTAATGCAGTAAAAGAGAGCAGGAGCGAGAGAGTGGGATTTTATCGGAATGAACAAGGGGTTTTTGCTTGCCTGGCACTTCTGAAGATAACATTGAGTCTTCATCAGTGTCAACGATCACATCATCGGTATCACGTCTATCAAGAGGGGACAAATACCGGCAACACAGAAGGGAACACAATCAATGCAATGCACAATATGATGCATGATCATGACATGGCAAAATGAATGTGTTTTGGGCTAATGCAACTAGCAACAGATTAAATGAAGTTGGTTTGAATACAAGATTCAAATTCAAACTCCATATGTGATTATTCAAATGCCATTTAATTGATTTGTGCTATACAGCAGCTATAAGTTGTTCTAACATGCATGAAAATGGTACAGATGGATTCCTTGAATTTTTCTGATAATTTTTCATATATAAAGTATTTAATTTGGAGTTACGGTTGAATTTCTATGATTTTTAGAAGTTTATACAATTTTCTGGAATTTCCTGAATTATTTTAAAACCAAAAAATGATTTATTGCGTCAGCACTAGGTCATGCTGATGTCAGCAGGTCAACTAGGCGGGTCCAGGTCAAACCTGACAGTGGGTCCCGCGTGTCAGTGACTCAGTTGGTTAACCGGGTTGATTAGGGTTAAACTAATACTAACGAAAATGTCAGCAGGGCTGGGCCCACATGTCAGTGGCTTAAATAATTAACTAAATTAATTAGCGTTAACAAATCTAACACCTAAACTAATTAACAGGGGCTGGCCCCACCTGTCATCGACCCAGGGGGGGTTCCGCCGTGGTCAAGTGGGTCAACCCCACCGGCGACATGACGCCGGCGAGGCCAGATGCGGCGGCGGGCTTCGAAAATCGCCCTCGGGGCATTATTTCGAGCGCGGTTAGTTGCATTCAAACGCACGCAGTGGCACGCGTCGAACGGTGGTGGTGGCCGGACCTATGGTGGCCGGAGCCGACGACGGCGAGCTCAAAGGCGGCGGCCGGAGTTCGGGTGTGCTTGGAATCGGCGTTGTGGTGCACGGTGATATGAACGGGTGGGCTAGATCGGCTCCTGGGAGCAGCGCGAGCGCGATGACATGCTCAGGGGCAAGCTGGGCTTGCTCAAGCCATGGTGACGACTTCGCCGGCGGCGAGCACAACTCGGCTATGTGCATCTGTGGCTAGGGCGCAAAATCGACGCGGGGAGAAGAGGGGAATCGACCGGAGGCTCACAGGGGTTGCGACGGTGGCCTCGGGGAGCTCGGGGAGGCGTCAGGGAGGGCACACGGTCGCCGGCGATCTCGGCGGCCGAAGCTTGAAGAAGAGGTCGGGGAAGCCGCTGCAGGGCGCGTCCGCTCGTGTGGCTTGGCGGGGATGGTGTAGAGGTCAGCGGCGGAGCTTCTGGAATTGGCGGAAGGGCGAGGGAGGGCTGGTGGCTGCGGCTATGGCGAACGGCGGCGACGGCGACTCTCGGGTGAGCTCGGGGAAGGGAGTCAGGGGAGGGAGAGAGGGTGCAGCGAGTGAGGGAGAGGTGAGAGGGGGTCGGGGAGGCGCGTGGCGTCACCGGGGCGTCGAGGAGGAAGCAGGAGGTGGCCAGGGGAAGCAGGAGGTGGCCGAGGCCTCTCGGGCGCGCGCCACGCCTCGGTCCTTCTGGCGAGGAGGAAGACGACAGGGGGAGTGGAGATGGGCTGGGCCGTGCTGGGCCAGGTAAGTGGGCGCCAGGTAAGTTAGGTAGGTGGCCTGGTGGCCTTCTCTCCCTTTCTTTTATTTCTATTTAATTCTGTTTTCTATTTTCTGTAGTTTGTTTTGATTTAGTTTTAGACACTAAATCATTTTAATAAATTCTGTAGGTTTTTATGTGGCTTGCTAAAATATATACAAAGCCACTCACAAACTTCCAGAATTAATTGGAGTCATATTTACTATATATTAAATATAAATCCAAAGCAAATAGTTATTGGATTAATTCAAATGGCCCAAAATAATTAACTCTGAGATACCAAAAATATTGTTTTGAGTTTTACCTCTTTGCAATATTTTCAGAGACTAAGAGGAACATTTTCTTGGACTTCTTTGAGAAGATTTTAATGTTGATCATTTTTAGAAGGTTTCTGAGGCTTTGAAAATTCCCCAATTCAAATTTCATTTGAATTTAAACATGATGCACACATGAGGGTCTAGCCTAGTGCATAACAGGACCAGGGATGTGACAGTCAAGGACTTAATCAATCCCGTATACAATTCCCTTTGTCTGGCGGTACGATACTTGCCCGAGATTCGATCGTCGGTATCCCGATACCTTGTTCAATCTCGTTACCAGCAAGTCTCTTTACTCGTTTTGTAACACATCATCCCGCGGTCAACTCCTTGATCACATTGTGCACATTATGATGATGTCCTATTGAGTGGGCCCAGAGATACCTCTCCGTTTACACGGAGTGACAAATCCCAGTCTCGATTCGTGCCAATCCAACAGACACTTTCGGAGATACCTGTAGTGTACCTTTATAGCCACCCAGTTACGTTGTGACGTTTGGCACACCCAAAGCACTCCTACGGTATCCGGGAGTTGCACAATCTCATGGTCTAAGGAAATGATACTTGACATTAGAAAAGCTTTAGCATACGAACTACATGATCTTGTGCTAGGCTTAGGATTGGGTCTTTGTCCATCACATCATTCTCCTAATGATGTGATCCCGTTATCAATGACATCCAATGTCCATGGTCAGGAAACCGTAACCATCTATTGATCAACGAGCTAGTTAACTAGAGGCTTACTAGGGACATGGTGTTGTCTATGTATCCACACATGTATCTGAGTTTCCTATCAATACAATTCTAGCATGGATAATAAACGATTATCATGAACAAGGAAATATAATAATAACTAATTTATTATTGCCTCTAGGGCATATTTCCAACAGTCTCCCACTTGCACTAGAGTCAATAATCCAGTTCAGATCGATATGTGATTAACACTCAAGGTCACATCCCCATGTGACTAACACCCAAAGAGTTTACTAGAGTCAATAATCTCGTTCACATTACCATGTGATTAACACTCGATGAGTTCTGGGTTTGAACATGTTATGCTTGTGAGAGATGTTATAGTCAGCGGGTCTGAATCTTTCAGATCCGTATGTACTTCGCAAATCTCTATGTCATCTTGTAGATGCAGCTACTACGCTATATTTGGAGCCATTTCAAATAACTGTTCTACTTGGAGCTATTCTAAATTGTTGCTCCATTATACGTATCCGGTATCTCTACTCAGAGCTATCCGGATAGGTGTTAAGCTTGCATCGACGTAACTCTTTACGTCGAACTCTTTATCACCTCCATAACCGAGAAACATATCGTTATTCCTCTAAGGATAATTTAGACCGCTATCTGGTAATCTACTCCTAGATTACCTTTGTACCCTCTTGCCAGATATGTGGCAAGGCACACATCAGGTGCGGTACTCAGCATGGCATACCGTATAGAGCCGATGACAAAAGCATAGGGGACGACCTTCGTCCTTCCTCTTTCTTCTGCCGTGGTCGAGCTTTAAGTCTTAACTTCATACCTTACAACTCAGGCAAGAACTCCTTCTTTGACTGGTCCATCTTGAACACCTTCAAGATCATGTCAAGGTATGTGCTCATTTGAAAGTACCATTAAGAATTTTGATCTATCCTTATAGATCTTGATGCTCAATGTTCAAGTAGCTTAATCCAGGCTTTCCATTGAAAAATACTTTCCAAATAACCCTATATGCTTTCCAGAAATTCTACGTCATTTCTGATCAACAATATGTCAACATATATTTATCAGAAATTCTATAGTGCTCCCACTCACTTCTTTGGAAATACAAGTTTCTCATAAACTTTGTATACACCCAAAACTTTGATCATCTTATCAAAGCATACATTCCAACTCCGAGATGCTTACTCCAGTCCTTAGAAGGATTGCTAGAGCTTTGCATACTTATTAGCATCTTTCAGGATTGACAAAACCTTCCGGTTTGTATCACATACAACCTTTCCTCAAAAAACGTTGAGGAAACAATGTTTTGACATCCTATCTGCAAGATTTCATAAATAATGCAATAATCGCTAATATAATTCCAACAGACTCTTAACATCGCTACGAGTGAGAAAGTCTCATCGCAGTCAACTCCTTGAACTTGTCGGAAAACATCTTAACGACAAGTCGAGCTTTCTTAATGGTGATACTTACCATCATTGTCCGTCTTCCTTTCAAAAACCATATGTACCTAACAGCCTTACGACCATCAAGTAGTTCTTCCAAAGTCTACACTTTGTTTTCATACATGGATCCTATCTCGGATTTTATGGCCTCGAGCCATTTATCGGAATCCGGGCCCACCATCGCTTCTCCATGGCTCGTAGGTTCATTGTTGTCTAGCAACATGACTTCCAAGACAGGATTACGTACCACTCTGAAGTAGTACGCATCATTGTCATCCCACGAGGTTTGGTAGTGACTTGATCTGAAGTTTCATGATCACTATCATAAGCTTCCACTTCAATTGGTGTAGGTGCCACAGGAACAACTTCCTGTGCCCTGCCACACACTAGTTGAAGAGACGGTTCAATAACCTCATCAAGTCTCCACCATCCTCCCACTCAATTCTTTCGAGAGAAACTTTTCCTCGAGAAAGGACCTGATTCCAGAAACAATCCCTTATTGCTTTCGGATCTGAGACAGGAGGTATACCCAACTGTTTTGGGTGTCCTATGAAGATGCATTTATCTGCTTTGGGTTCGAGCTTATCAGCCTGAAACTTTTTCACATAAGCGTCGCAGCCCCAAACTTTTAAGAAATGACAGCTTAGGTTTCCCTAAACCATAGTTCATACGGTGTCATCTCCTCGAAATTACGTGGTGCCCCTTTTAAAGTGAATGTGGTTGTCTTTAATGCCTAACCCATAAACTATCGTGGCAATTCGATAAGAGACATCATGGTATGCATCATATCCAATAGGGTGTAGTTATGATGTTCGGACACACCATCACACTATGGTGTTCCAGGCTGTATTAGTTGTGAAACAATTTCCACAATGTCTTAATTCTGTGCCAAACTCGTAATTCAGATATTCATCTCTATGATCATATCATAGATATTTTATCCTCTTGTCACGACGATCTTTCAACTTCACCCTGAAATTACTTGAACCTTTCAATAATTCAGACTCGTGATTCATCAAGTAAATATACTCAACATCTACTCAAATCATCTGTGAAGTAAGAACATAACGATATCCACTGCATGCCTCAACACTCATTGGATTGCACACATCAAAATGTATTACTTCCAACAAGTTGCTTTCTAGTTCCATTTTACTGAAAACGAGGCTTTCAGTCATCTTGCCCATGTGGTATGATTTGCATGTCTCAAGTGAGTCCAAACGGTCCATTTGCATGGAGTTTCTTCATGCATATACACCAATAGACATGGTTCGCATGTCTCAAACCTTTCAAAACAAGTGAGCCCAAAGATCCATCAACACGGAGCTTCTTCATGCGTTTTATACCGATATGACTTACGTGGTAGTGCCACAAGTAGGTGGTACTATCATTACTATCTTTTGGCATAAACATGTGTATCACTACGATCGAGATTCAATAAACCATTCATTTCAGGTGTAAGACCATTGAAGGTATTATTCAAATAAACAGAGTAACCATTATTCTCTTTAAATGAATAACTGTAATGCGATAGACATAATCCAATCATGTCTATGCTCAACGCAAACACCAATCTCGATGGTAGAGGGAGCGTACGATATTTGATCAACCTTGGAAATACTTCCAGCACATATCGTCATCTCACCTTTAGCTAGTCTCCATTTATTCCGTAGCTTTTATTTCGAGTTACTAACACTTAGCAACCGAACCGGTATCTAATACCCTGGTGCTACTAGGAGTACTAGTAAAGTACACATTAACATAATGTATATCCAATATACTTCTATCGACCTTGCCAGCCTTCTCATCTACCAAGTATCTAGGGTAATTCTGCTCCAGTGGCTGTTCCCCTTATTACAGAAGCACTTAGTCTCGGGTTTGGGTTCAACCTTGGGTTTCTTCACTAGAGCAGCAACTGAATTGCCGTTTCATGAAGTATCCCTTCTTGCCCTTGCCCTTCTTGAAACTAGTGGTTTCACCAACCATCAACAATTGATGCTCCTTGATTTCTACTTTTGTGGTGTCAAACATCGCGAATATCTCAAGGATCATCATATATGTCCCTGATATATTATAGTTCATCACGAAGCTCTAGCAGCTTGGTGGTAATCACTTCAGAGAAACATCACTATCTCATCTGGAAGATCAACTCCCACTCGATTCAAATGATTGTTGTACTCAGACAATCTGAGCACAAGCTCAACAATTGAGCTTTTCTCCTTAGTTTGTAGGCTAAGAAAATCGTCGGAGGTCGTATACCTCTTGACGTGGGCACGAGCCTGAAATCCCATTTTCAGTCCTTGGAACATCTCATATGTTCTGCGATGTTTCAAAACGTCTTTGGTGCCTCAATTCTAAACCATTTAGCATTACGCACTGAACTATCATGTAGTCATCAAAACATGTATGTCAGATGTTCGCAACATCCATAGACGACGTTCGAGGTTCAGCACACTGAGCGGTGCATTAAGGACATAAGCCTTCTATGAAGCAATGAGGACAAACCTCAGTTTACGGACCTAGTCCGCATAATTACTACTATCAACTTTCAACTAAATTTTCTCTAGGAACATATCTAAACAGTAGAACTGAAGCGCGAGCTACGACATAATTTGCGAAGACCTTTTGACTATGTTCAGGATAATTACGTTCATCTTGTGAACTCCCACTCAGATAGACATCCCTCTAGTCATCTAAGTGATTACATGATCCGAGTCAACTAGGCCGTGTCCGATCATCACATGAGACGGACTAGTCATCATCGGTGAACATCTTCATGTTGATCGTATCTACCATACGACTCATGCTCGACCTTTCGGTCTCTTGTGTTCCGAGGCCATGTCTGTACATGCTAGGCTCGTCAAGTTAACCTAAGTGTTTTGCGTGTGTAAATTTGTCTTACACCCGTTGTATGTGAACGTTAGAATCTAAACACCCGATCATCACGTGGTGCTTCGAAACGACAAACTTTCACAATGGTGCACAGTTAGGGGGAACACTTTCTTGAAATTTTAATGAGGGATCATCTTATTTACTACCGTCGTTCTAAGCAAACAAGATGTATAAACATGATAAACATCACATGCAATCAAATAGTGACATGATATGGCCAATATCATATTGCTCCTTTTGATCTCCATCTTCGGGGCTCCATGATCATCATCGTCACCAGCATGACACCATGATCTCCATCATCATGATCTCTATCATCGTGTCTTCATGAAGTTGTCTCGTCAACTATTACTTCTACTACTACAGCTAACGGTTAGCAATAAAGTAAAGTAATTACATGATGTTTATGTTGACACGCAGGTCATAAATAAATTAAGACAACTCCTATGGCTCCTGCCGGTTGTCATACTCATGACATGCAAGTCGTGATTCCTATTACAAGAACATGATCAATCTCATACATCACATATATCATTCATCACATCCTTTTGGCCATATCACATCACATAGCATACCCTGCAAAAACAAGTTAGACGTCCTCTAATTGTTGTTTGCATGTTTTACGTGGCTGCTATGGGTTTCTAGCAAGAACGTTTCTTACCTACGCAAAAACCACAACGTGATATGCCAATTGCTATTTACCCTTCATAAGGACCCTTTTCATCGAATCCGATCCGACTAAAGTGGGAGAGACAGACACCCGCTAGCCACCTTATGCAACTAGTGCATGTCAGTCGGTGGAACCAGTCTCACGTAAGAGTACATGTAAGGTCGGTCCGGGCCGCTTCATCCCACAATTCCACCGAATCAAGATTGGACTAGTAACGGTAAGAATATTGAACAAAATCAATGCCCACAACTACTTTGTGTTCTACTCGTGCATAGAAACTACACATAGACCTAGCTCATGATGCCACTATTGGGGAACGTAGCAATAATTCAAAATTTCCTACGTGTCACCAAGATAAATCTATGGAGTCATCTATCAACGAGGGAGGAGTGGATCTACATACCCTTGTAGATCGCGCGCGGAAGCGTTCAAGAGAACGGGGTTGATGGAGTCATACTCATCGTGATCCAAATCACCGATGATCCTAGCGCCGAACGGATGGCACCTCCGCGTTCAACACACGTACGGAGCAGCGACGTCTCCTCCTTCTTGATCCAGCAAGGGGGGAGGAGAGGTTGATGGAGATCCAGCAGCACGACGGCATGGTGGTGGAAGTAGCGGGATTCCAATAGGGCTTCGCCAAGCGCTGCGGGAGGAGGGAGATGTGTCATGGGAGGGAGAGGGAGGCGCCAGGGCTTAGGTATGGTTGCCCTCCCTTCCCCCACTATATATAGGGCCAAGGGAGAGGGGGGGCGAAGCCTTGGCCCTTCCTCCAAGGAAGGGTGCGGCCAAGGGAGGAGTCCATCCCCCCCAAGGCACCTAGGAGGTGCCTTCCCCTTTTAGGACTCTTCCTTTCTTGCTCTCTTGGCGCATGGGCCTCTTGGGGCTGGTGCCCTTGGCCTATGTAGGCCAAGGCGCACAACCCTATAGCCCATGTGGCCCCACGAGGCAGGTGGCCCCACCCGGTGGACCCCCGGGACCCTTCCGGTGGTCCCGGTACAATACCGGTGACCCCGAAACTTGTCCCGATGGCCGAAATAGCACTTCCTATATATAATTCTTTACCTCCGGACCATTCCGGAACTCCTCGTGACGTCCGGGATCTCATCCGGGACTCCGAACAACTTTTGGGTTACCGCATACTAATATCTCTATAACCCTAGCGTCACCGAACCTTAAGTGTGTAGACCCTACGGGTTCAGGAGACATGCAGACATGACCGAGATGACTCTCCGGTCAATAACCAACAGCGGGATCTGGATACCCATGTTGGCTCCCACATGTTCCACGATGATCTCATCGGATGAACCACAATGTCAAGGACTTAATCAATCCCGTATACAATTCCCTTTGTCTGGCGGTACGATACTTGCCCGAGATTCGATCGTCGGTATCCCGATACCTTGTTCAATCTCGTTACCGGCAAGTCTCTTTACTCGTTTCGTAACACATCATCCCGCGGTCAACTCCTTGATCACATTGTGCACATTATGATGATGTCCTACCGAGTGGGCCCAGAGATACCTCTCCGTTTACACAGAGTGACAAATCCCAGTCTCAATTCGTGCCAACCCAACAAACACTTTCGGAGATACCTGTAGTGTACCTTTATAGCCACCCAGTTACGTTGTGACGTTTGGCACACCCAAAGCACTCCTACGGTATCCGGGAGTTGCACAATCTCATGGTCTAAGGAAATGATACTTGACATTAGAAAAGCTTTAGCATACGAACTACATGATCTTGTGCTAGGCTTAGGATTGGGTCTTTGTCCATCACATCATTCTCCTAATGATGTGATCCTGTTATCAATGACATCCAATGTCCATGGTCAGGAAACCGTAACCATCTATTGATCAACGAGCTAGTTAACTAGAGGCTTACTAGGGACATGGTGTTGTCTATGTATCCACACATGTATCTGAGTTTCCTATCAATACAATTCTAGCATGGATAATAAACGATTATCATGAACAAGGAAATATAATAATAACTAAGTTATTATTGCCTCTAGGGCATATTTCCAACACTGCCTCCGGCTGGGTTTTCGGTCCAGACAATACCAGTCCAACTTCATTCATCATCTACTGGGTCCAAGGGTTTTAGGGTGAGATAAGAGAGAGGTGGGGAGGGATACACACAATACAAACAATAGTTTTGAAGCAACGCGTTTTATTTTCTGGCTGTCGGAAAAACATCAAACAAATGATAGCTCACAAATCGTCGCATCTAACGTAAGTGTATAAGAGGGGTTTGGTCCTCTAACGGTCAAATAATTCTTCTGATTCTTCAAGTTGTCGGAGTCTTCAACTGGGGTAGCTTCAACTCTTCTAATGCATGGTCAAATCCTGTTTACTCTCAAATGGTCATCGGTTGTCCGATATCTTGTCCTTCTTGGAGCGGCTTCAGTTGATCCTCCGTGTGGTCAAAAGGGAAAAGGGTATATTCTAACTATTTGAGGTAAGAGAGGATATTTCATAAAATCAGAAAATATAAGAAGTAAGGGATGTTTTTTGAAAATAAGATTTTTATAGATTTCCTGTCTTGGGGCTTCCCGATTTCTAGGGTCACATCCTACAGTCAACATGTGCTCTGATACCATATCTGTAGCGACCCGACCTCAGACCGTCAAGCCTCTGTGTATCTGTGCCATCCCTGGATCGGTATGCTGGCACACACAGTACATCACTGTATATATACAAAGTGCACTCACATGTATAAATAATGTAAAACTGATATATACCTCATAAGTCTCAGCAGAAACAAACATTCGGGTATGGAGTCCCATCACGCCATCGGCAAGTTGAGTGTAGACCGTAACCCTGTCTCGTAACTCTTACTCGTCGAAGAAATATCTGCAACATGATACGTTGCAGCCCTGTAGGTCAGTACATTGAATGTACCGGCAAGATCACAATAAGAGAAAACAAATGATAAACTATACTATATGCAATATGGCTTTGTGGCTCTGTATCTGAGTTTTGTTTGCATAAAAGCTGGTTTTATTTTCCCTACATCAAAGGAATTAACCGGAGTCTGTACTACGGAGGTTTCTATCATGACATGGTTCCGCCAACCGATGTCTCATAGCCCAATCATCATAAGTTGCCCACAATTAAGTTATCAGTCCGGTGTTGAGAGTTTCGAGATAGATCCAAGTCCTAAGGATCAAGTTGTCCGTAACTGGGGACACGGCTAATCGATTAGGTTTAAACCCTCTGCAGAGGTTTGTACACTTTACCCGCAAGATTCGATCCCTCTCTTTACATTCTCGCACTTCAGGGTGTTTGAGAACAAGATGACCGAAACATGGACTTCTGAA
This sequence comes from Triticum aestivum, assembly GCF_018294505.1. Lineage (NCBI taxonomy): Eukaryota > Viridiplantae > Streptophyta > Magnoliopsida > Poales > Poaceae > Triticum > Triticum aestivum. Next base: position 345,128,621 of record NC_057803.1, on the reverse strand, counting down.
GAGTTCCTCTGACCACTGTCCGGTGCTCATCCAATCCTACCGTAATTCTACATCTACTAGCACCATCCCAGCCAGAGTCACAATTAAGGTCAACCAAGCCAGAGCCCGTAGTGACTTGTGGTTGCACAGGTAAGCTTCCGGGCATGAAGTATTCTTCTGTCTCTTTGAGTCTGGGTGAAGCTTTCCGCAAGATGTCATGGCGCTTCTCCATGCATCCCGGCCAACCACTGGTTTCTCCAGGGTGCCCGTCAACCGTCCTTCACCCAGTAGTGTGTATTGAATTCTTGTCTCGAGTCTCGAAATCTTGAGGTGTCCTGAAGATGCAGTCCTTGGTGGTGCCATCATGAAGTTGTCGCCATTGACGTACTCATGCACTCATACCAAACCCCGTCTACTATAGCGTAGCATTAAAACTATGTAACGTCCCGGGTTTGGTAACATGGATGGGTTTCTACCTCATGCATTCTACTCAACTACAAGATTCAGTAACACTACTGGAGAGATTGTTGAAAGGGTGCTACTACATGCCAATAAACATAGGTATGGAAAACATGGTCAAAGTGAACTTGCCTAGTATTACTTGATGAAGATAACAACGCTCTCAGAATAATGACTTAGTAGAACTATTCGTCACTCCGTTGAAAATCTATATACTCAAACATAGCATTCATATAAGCAAACATACTAGCAAGCAATTCTAACACTCATAATAAACCAACAAATAAATTGCAAAACAACAAGGGACACCAAATAAGAACAAAGGAAAACTACACAACAAAACTACTAAAGAAAACTCTAAGACATATCACAAAACAGTTTTGTCCTAAGTAAAAACTTAACAACAATTAAAACACTAAACTAATAAATTAACAGAAAATACAAAGTAAAACAATTAAGTTAACAGAAGGTATTTTTCATAAGCTTTTATTAGCAAAAAGAAACACCTAAAAACTATTTTTTAAAACTCTAGTTATGATTAAAACAAAACAAGAAAAATAAATAAACATTATATTTTTCTGTAAATAAAAGTTCACCCTCTATAACTATAGAAACAAATCTGAAATAAAATATAACAAAGGTTAAAAATAAATTTTAAAAATAATTAAAACAACAAAAAATAGCAGCAAGTTAAAAATAACTAGCACAGTGTTGTTTTCGTGAGAAACAAAATTTTAAAAAATCTATAAATACCCAAATTAATCCTACTGCTAGGCAAGGTCAAAACAAAGCAGAGGCAAAAAGAATCGCCAAAACATATTAATTCTAGCTCATTTTATAGCAGAAATACTAATCTGACTAAAACCCATATAAAACAATTTTTGAAACTACAAACATGGCCGAAATTATTTTATACAGAAACATTAAAAAAATTGCGGACTAGAGCAAAAAGAATCAATCAAAAACTCCAAATAACCTAAGAGCTATAGAATTTACAAAACTGAAACTTTTCTGTTTTAAAAACAGAAACGAAAATACAGAAAAAAAACAAACATGCGCTATTGGGCCTACGGGGTGTGTGATCTGTAGCTACCAAACGCTCGGGCGAAACTTATAAATATGTACACGTGCGTTTATTTAACAGAAGACCGGGGAGCCGGTTCGATCTAAACCGAGGAACCGATCTATAAGGAAAACCGATCTACTAAACTGATCTAATATTTTTTGCACTTAACATTTCCAAAAACAAATGGAGGGAGGCGCTCGTTGCTTACAGAGAGGAGCTCGTGTAGGCAGGGAAGTGGATGTCGTCGGGGGCGACGGCTCCGGTGACCGGCGGCGGAGACGGTGATGTCCAGTGGATGGGGAACTTCGAGGGGGTCTGATTTTGTTTTGAAGGTGGAGGTTGGGGACGTCCAGGCGAGCGGGGCGACTCGAGAAGCTCCTGTGAACCGAGAGCTCCGGCGACGGCGGACGACGTTGAGGACGAGGTTCCGGTGTTCTCTGGGCGGCGTGGTTATGTCAAATAGATGCACACTCTCGAGGGAAAGTAGAGTATGGAAGGAGGGGTCTCGGAAAGCTCACCGTCAGTCGGAGTCGAGCGATGAACTCTGCTTGGCCGACCTAGATTGGAACAACAAGGGCATCGTCTAGAGGTAGTCTTGGGTGTGGGTTTTCAAAGGGAAACGGGAGAGGATGGCCTCGAGTATTTATAGGATATGAGGCTTGGGGAAGGGGTGGACTCGGGGTAGGATTCCCATGAAGATCGGGCGCGGCGGCGGCGTCCGGAGCATCAACGCGTGGGGTTGTGTTCTTCATGGAGAAGAAGAAAAGAGAGGTTGGGTCCAAACGCCAGGGAAAGAAAAAAATGAAGGAGAGAGGCGAGCGAGAGAGGTGTTGGCGGCGCTCTGGGAGTTCCTCCCGTGCGTGTGTGCGCTAGCCCTAGCGCTAGCTTGGGCTGGGCCGGCCCGCGCGCCTGGCCTGGCCTTTTTTTAACAGCAAGAAGAAAAACAAATAAACACAATATATAAAAAATAAAATATGTAGGCATATTATACATATAAATTTTCAGAAAAAGATTTTCTAAAACATGAACATATTTTAAGTGGCAAATAAATTCCATAAAAATTTACATAAAGCAAACAGTGCTACTGTTGCACTAAAAATGCAAATAAAATTATTTGAAAATACCAAAATGATTTCAAATCCATTTTTCTATTGTAGGGAATCATTTTACCCTTATTTCCAAATAATTTATTTTTGGAGAAAAATAATTTGAATAAAACCCAAATAACTCCTAAATGGTTTTGAATTTGAATTTCAAACCACTTCCAACTCTATTTCATATAATTTGAAGAAGTCATTTTATCTTCTCTCATGAAAATCACTGAGTTGCATAAAGCTTCTGAATTTGAAATATGTCCAAATGGAATTCAAATCTTTTCAAAACCTTCTTTTCATTTCAAATGGAAGAAGTGTCATCTTCACTCTAGGGTTTTGTGTTTGAATTGAAATTGAATTCTTTATATCAAAATGCAAAGTGAAAGTTTGGGAAAGTCATTTCATTCCCTCTCATTCAACTTTTCAAAAGGTTTCAAATTCCACTCAATTTCAATCAATCAATCACCCAAACAATCGAACAAACAATCAAAACTATTTATTTAATATAACATTCCAAAATTTAGAATTTTGGGATGTTACAGTAATAATATCTTTCATGTACTTAGCATAAGGATTGGTTTTGAGCATATCAGTTAATCGCATGCGCAAAAAGATAGGTCTAATCATTTCAGCAGAGCGCTCAAAATCCTCATCATCCTTTTTCTGGGATGGTTTGGGAGGAAAAGGCATGGGTTTATGAACCCATGGTTCTCTTTCTTTACCATGTTTCCTAGCAACAAATTCTTTCTTATCATAACGTTGGTTCTTTGATTGTGGGTTATCAAGATCAACAACAGGTTCAATTTCTATGTCATTATCATTACTAGGTTGGGCATCATCATGAACATTATTATTAACATTACCACTAGTTTCAGGTTCATTACCAGATTGTGTTTCAACATCAGAAATAGAAATATCATTTGGATTCTCAGGTGGTTCAAGAATAGGATCACTAGAAGCATGCAAAGTCCTATCATTTTTCTTTTTCTTCTTTTTAGAAGAACTAGGTGCATCTATATTATTTCTCTGAGAATCTTGCTCAATTCTCTTAGGATGGCCTTCATGATACAAAGGTTCCTAAGTCATTCTACCAGTTCTAGTAGCCACTCTAACAGCATAATCATTATCTTTAATATTCAATTCATTGAGCAAATCATTTTTAGCTTTAAGTACTTGTTCTACTTGAGTGGTAACCATAGAAGCATGTTTACTAATAAGTTTAAGTTCACCTTTGACATTAGCCATATAATCACCCAAGTGTTCAAGCATATTTGAATTGTATTTCAATTGTCTACCAAAATAAGCATTAAAGTCTTATTGCTTAGCCATAAATTTATCAAACTCATCTAAGCATGGGCTAGCAAATTTAGTAAATGGGATTACAGCTTTATCATATCTATAGAGAGAATTTATCTTTACTACCTGTGCCGGGTTATCAATACCATGAGTTTCTTCAATAGGTAATGGATTAAGATTATATGTTTCTTCAATAGGTGGTAAATTAAGACCATGTATTTCTTCAATAGGAGGTAAATTCTTAACATCTTCAGCTTTAATACCTTTTTCTTTCATAGATTTCTTTGCCTCTTGCATATCTTCAGGAGTGAGAAATAGAATACCCCTCTTCTTTGGAGTTGGTTTAGGAATAGGCTCGGGAATTGGCTGCGGAGGTGTCCAATTATTTTCATTTGTCAACATATTGTTCAATAGAATTTCAGCTTCATCCAGTGTTCTTTCCCTGGAAACAGAACCAGCACAACTATCCAGGTAATCTCTGGAGGCATCGATTAGTCCATTATAAAAGATATCAAGTATTTCATTTTTCTTAAGAGGATGATCAGGCAAAGCATTAAGTAATTGGAGAAGCCTCCCCCAAGCTTGTGGGAGACTCTCTTCTTCAATTTGCACAAAATTATATATATCCCTTAAAGCAGCTTGTTTCTTATGAGCAAGGAAATATTTAGCAGAGAAGTAATAAATCATATCCTGGGGACTACGCACACAACCAGGATCAAGAGAATTAAACCATATCTTAGCATCACCCTTTAATGAGAACGGAAATATTTTAAGGATATAAAAGTAATGAGTTCTCTCATCTTTAGTGAACAGGGTGGCTATATCATTCAATTTAGTAAGATGTGCCACAACGGTTTCAGATTCATAACCATGAAAAGGATCAGATTCAACCAAAGTAACTATATCAGGATCAACAGAGAATTCATAATCCTTATCAGTGACAAAGATAGGTGAAGTAGCAAAAGCAGGGTCAGGTTTCATTCTAGCATTTAGAGATTGCTTACTCCATTTAGCTAATAATCTTTTGAGTTCATTTCTATTTTGGCAAGCTAAAATAGCTAAAGAAGTTTCTTGATCAAAGACATAACCCTTAGGAATAACAAGTGATTCTTCATCATCACTTTCATCAGTATCATCAGATTCAATATTTTCAATCTCTCTAGCCCTAGCAAGTTGTTCATCAAGAAAATCACTAAGTGGCATAGTAGTATCAGGCATAGAGGTAGTTTCATCATAAGTATCATGCATAGTAGAAGTGGCATCATCAATAACATCAGACATATCAGAATGAATAGCAGAAGCAGGTGTAGGTGTCGCAAACTTACTCATAACAGAAGGTGAATCAAGTGCAGAGCTAGATGGCAGTTCCTTACCTCCCCTCGTAGTTGAGGGATAGATCTTGGTTTTTGGATCTCTCAAGTTCTTCATAATGATAAGCAGATATATATATCCCAAGTGACTCAAAGAGTAGAGCTATGCTCCCCGGCAATGGCGCCAGAAAATAGTCTTGATAACCCACAAGTATAGGGGATCGCAACAGTTTTCGAGGGTAGAGTATTCAACCGAAATTTATTGATTCGACACAAGGGGAGCCAAAGAATATTCTCAACTATTAGTAGTTGAGTTGTCAATTCAACCACACCTGGAAACTTAATATCTACAGCAAAGTGTTTAGTAGCAAATAATATGATAGTAGTGATAACGGTAGCAAAAGGTAACAGTAGTAAAAGTAATGTTTTTGGTATTTTGTAGTGATGATAGCAATAGCAACGGAAAAGTAAATAAGCGGAGAACAATATAGGAAAAGCTCATAGGCAATGGATCGGTGATGGAGAATTATGCCGGATGCGGTTCATCATGTAACAGTCATAACCTAGGGTGACACAGAACTAGCTCCAGTTCATTGATATAATGTAGGCATGTATTCCGAATATAGTCATACGTGCTTATGGAAAAGAACTTGCATGACATCTTTTGTCCTACCCTCCCGTGGCAGCGGGGTCCTTACGGAAACTAAGGGATATTAAGGCCTCCTTTTAATAGAGAACCGGAACAAAGCATTAACACATAGTGAATACATGAACTCCTCAAGCTACGGTCATCACCAGTAAGTATCCCGATTATTGTCACTTCGGGGTTAACGGATCATAACACATAATAGGTGACTATAGACTTGCAAGATAGGATCAAGAACACTCATATATTGATGAAAACATAATAGGTTGATCTGAAATCATGGCACTCGGGCCCTAGTGACAAGCATTAAGCATAGCAAAGTCATAGCAACATCAATCTCAGAACATAGTGGACACTAGGGATCAAACCCTAACAAAACTAACTCGATTACATGATAGATCCCATCCAACCCATCACCGTCCAGCAAGCCTATGATGGAATTACTCACGCACGGCGATGAGCATCATGAAATTGGTGATGGAGGATGGTTGATGATGACGATGGGGACGGATTCCCCTCTCCGGAGCCCCGAACGGACTCCAGATCATCCCTCCCGAGAGGTTTTAGGGCTTGGCGGCGGCTCCGTATCGTAAAACGCGATGATTTCTTCTCCCTGGTTTTTTTCTCCCCGAAACTCAATATATGGAGTTGGAGTTGGAGTCGGAGAGGCAACAGGGGGCCCACGAGGTAGGGGGGCGCGCCCCCACCCTCGTGGAGAGACGGTGGCCCCCCTGGCCTTCATCTTGGCAGGTATTTTTCTTATTTTCTGAAAAGTGGCTTCGTGAAGTTTCAGGTCATTCCGAGAACGTTTGCTCCTGCACATAAATAACACCATGGTAATTCTGCTGAAAACAGCGTTAGTTTGGGTTAGTTCCATTCAAATCATGCAAGTTAGAGTCCAAAACAAGGGCAAAAGTGTTTGGAAAAGTAGATACGTTGGAGACGTATTAGATAGTAGCATTGCCCCTTCTCTCTTTTTGGTCCTTCTCTTTTTTTATGGCCTCTTTTTTCTTTCTTTTTTTCTTTTTTATTCGTCCAGAGTCTCATCATGACTTGTGGGGGAATCATAGTCTCCATCATCCTTTCCTCACATGGGACAATGCTCTAATAATGATGACCATCACACTTTTATTTACTTACAACTCAAGAATTACAACTCGATACTTAGAACAAGATATGACTCTATATGAATGCCTCTGGCGGTGTACCAGGATGTGCAATGAATCAAGAGTGACATGTATGAAAGAATTATGAATGGTGGCTTTGCCACAAATACGATGTCAACTACATGATCATGCAAAGCAATATGACAATGATGGAGCGTGTCATAATAAACAGAACGGTGGAAAGTTGCATGGCAGTATATCTCGGAATGGCTATGGAAATGCCATAATAGGTAGGTATGGTGGCTATTTTGAGGAAGGTAATGGTGGGTGTATGGTACCGGCGAAAGTTGCGCGGCACAAGAGAGGCTAGCAATGGTGGAAGGGTGAGAGTGCGTATAATCCATGGACTCAACATTAGTCATAAAGAACTCACATACTTATTGCAAAAATCTATTAGTTATCGAAACGAAGTACTACGCGCATGCTCCTAGGGGGATAGATTGGTCGGAAAAGACCATCTCTCGTCCCTGACCGCCACTCATAAGGAAGACAATCAAAAAATAAATCATACTCCGACTTCATCACATAACGGTTCACCATACGTGCATGCTACGGGAATCACAAACTTTAACACAAGTATCTCTCAAATTCACAACTACTCAACTAGCATAACTCTAATATCACCATCTTCATATCTCAAAACAATCATCAAGTATCAAACTTCTCATAGTATTCAACGCACTTTATATGAAAGTTTTTATTATATCCATCTTGGATGCCTATCATATCAGGACTAATTTCATAACCAAAGCAAATTACCATGCTATTATAAAGATTCTCAAAATGATATAAGTGAAGCATGAGAGTTCAATAATTTTTATAAAATAAAACCACCACCGTGCTCTAAAAAGATATAAGTGAAGCACTAGAGAAAATGACAAACTACTCCAAAAGATATAAGTGAAGATCAATGAGTAGTTGAATAATTATGTAACTATGTGAAGACTCTCTAACATTTATGAATTTCAAATCTTGGTATTTTATTCAAATAGCAAGCAAAACAAAAGAAAATAAAATGACGCCCCAAGCAAAACACATATCATGTGGTGAATAAAAATATAGCTCCAAGTAAAGTTACCGATGAATGAAGACGAAAGAGGGGATGCCATCCGGGGCATACCCAAGCTTAGGCTCTTGGTTGTCATTTAATATTACCTTGGGGTGCCCTGTGCATCCCCAAGCTTAGGCTCTTGCCACTCTTTATTCCATAGTCCATCGAATCTTTGCACAAAACTTGAAAACTTCACAACACAAAACTAAACATAAAACTCATAAGCTCCGTTAGTATAAGAAAATAAAACCACCACTTAGGTACTGTTGTGAACTCATTCTAAATTAATATTGCTGCAATATCTAATGTATTCCAACTTTTCTATGGTTCAGACCCTCCGATACTACTCATAGATTCATCAAAATAAGCAAATAACACAATGAAAACAGAATCTGTCAAAAACAGAACAGTTTGTAGTAATCTGTATCATTCGAATACTTATCTAACTCCAAAAATTCTGAAATAAATTGGTGGACCTGAGTAATTAGTATATTAATCATATGCAAAAAGAATCAACCTAATATCACTCTCTAGTAAAAAATGTCAGCTAATCTCGTGAGCGCAAAAGTTTCTGTTTTTTACAGGAAGATCGCAAAGACTTCACCAAGTCTTCCCAAAGGTTCTACTTGGCACAAACACTAATTAAAACATAAAACCACATATAAACATAGGATAGATGAATTATTTATTACTAAACAGGAGCAAAAAGCAAAGAACAAAAATAAAATTGGGTTGCCTCCCAACAAGCGCTTACGTTTAATGCCCCTAGCTAGGCATGATGATTTCAATGATGCTCACATAAAAGATAAGAATTGTAACATAAAGAGAGCATCATGAAGAATATTACTAGCACATTTAAGTCTAACCCACTTCCTATGCATAGGGATTTTGTGAGAAAACAACTTTTGGGAACAAGAATCAACTTGCATAGGAAGGTAAAGCAAGCATAACTTCAAGATTTTCAACATGTAGAGAGGAAACTTGATATTATTGAGATATGTAGAAGCATATGTTCCTCTCTCATAATAATTTTCAGTAGAATCATGAATGAATTCAACAATATAGCTATCACATAAAGCATTATTTTCATGATGCATAAACATAGAAATTTTATTACTCTCCACATAAGCAAATTTATTGTCATGGATAATAGTGGGAGCAAACTCAACAAAATAACTATCATGTGAGGCATAATCCAATTGAAAATTAAAATCAAGATGACAAGTTTCATGGTTATCATTATTCTTCATAGCATACATGTCATCACAATAATCATCATAGATGGCAACTTTGTTCACATAATCAATTGGAACCTCTTCTGAAATAGTGGATTCATCACTAAATAAAGTCATGACCTCTCCAAATCCACTCTCATAATTGTCAAAATAAGATTCAACACCCTCCAAAATAGTGGGATCATTACTTCCTAAAGTCGACACTCTTCCAAACCCACTTTCATCAATATAACCATCATAAATAGGAGGCATGTTATCATCATAATAAATTTGCATATCAAAACTTGGGAGGTTAAATATATCTTCATGAAACATAGCATCCCAAGCTTGGGACAAACATTAATTGCAGCAAATAAATTCTCAAACATGTCATTCTCATCAAACATAGCATCCCCAAGCTTGGGCCTTTTCATATCACAAGCATAATCACTCTCATCATTAATAGTATGGATAGCACCAATAGTATAGCAATTATCATCATCACAATGAGTAATACGAGCAACATCATTTGGGATGGATACCTTTTTACCTTTGCTTCCCCGTCTTTTCTTTTTCTTCTTCACATTATGTGTGGGTTTAATCCTCTTTTTGGATCTCCTTATTAATGAGATTGGTTGAATAGAAGGCTCCTCCTCGTTACCTGATTCATCATAAGAAATAATAGGAGGATATTGGGAAGTCTCTTCCCTTTCATTAGTATTCTCTTCATCTTCTTTTTGTTTTCTTACCTTTATGTAATTGTCAATATAAGGATTTTCAATGAAATTCACCGCACAATACATATAAATTTCCTCTAGATCAAAATCAAGAACTTTATCAAGGGCAAATTCTGGAATATCCTTAGTTATACGTTACATTTCTTCATAACCCAGAAGCAAACTAAGTTGATTATGATGCGCAAGGGAAATCAAGTCATCACAATTTTTGGACACGATTCGATCATGAAACAACTTGCATTGGATATTTAAATGACCACGTTCACTGCAAAGTTCACAAGGATGGCTAAGAAAATTTAAATTTTCAGCACAAACATCTAGCCTTTCTTGCAACCATTTAGTTTCTAAATACTCATGCCACTTGCAAAATCTATCTTCCCTATTTGGTGTGTACTTGCAAACTCTATGCACTCCACAAAAATTGACATGCTTATAAGAGACATTTTCATCATGACTAGTGCAATCATCATTAGTACTATGGATATTCAAAGAGTTCGTACTAACAACATTGCAATCATGCTCATCATTCAAAGATTTAATGCCAAACAATTTAATGCATTCTTCTTCTAGCACTTGGGCACAATTTTCCTTTCCATCATTTTCACGAAAGATATTAAAAAGATGAAGCATATGAGGCACCCTCAATTCCATTTTTAGTTTTCTTTTATAAATTAAACTAGTGATAAAACAAGAAACAAAAAGATTCGATTGCAAGATCTAAAGATATACCTTCAAGCACTCACCTCCCCGGCAACGGCGCCAGAAAAGAGCTTGATGTCTACTACACAAACTTCTTCTTGTAGACATTGTTGGGCCTCCAAGTGCAGAGGTTTGTAGGACAGTAGCAAATTTTCCTCAAGTGGATGACCTAAGGTTTATCAATCCGTGGGAGGCGTATAATGAAGATGGTCTCTCTCAAGCAACCCTGCAACCAAATAACAAAGAGTCTCTTGTGTCCCCAACACACCCAATACAATGGTAAATTGTATAGGTGCACTAGTTCGGCGAAGAGATGGTGATAGAAGTGCAATATGGATGGTAGATATAGGTTTTTGTAATCTGAAAATATAAAAACAGCAAGGTAAATAACGATAAAAGTGAGTGTAAACGGTATTGCAATGCTAGGAAACAAGGCCTAGGGTTCATACTTTCACTAGTGCAAGTTCTCTAAACAATAATAACATAATTGGATCATATAACTATCCCTCAATATGCAACAAAGAGTCACTCCAAAATCACTAATAGCGGAGAACAAATGAAGAGATTATTGTAGGGTACGAAACCACCTCAAAGTTATTCTTTCTGATCGATCTACTCAAGAGTTCGTACTAGAATAACACCTTAAGACACAAATCAACCAAAACCCTAATGTCACCTAGATACTCCAATGTCACCTCAAGTATCTGCGGGTATGATTATACGATATGCATCACACAATCTCAGATTCATCTATTCAACCAACACAAAGAACTTCAAAGAGTGCCCCAAAGTTTCTACCAGAGAGTCAAGAAAAAAACGTGTGCCAACCCCTATGCATAAGTTCAAGAGGTCACGGAACTCGCAAGTTGATCACCAAAACATACATCAAGTGGATCACGTGATATCCCATTGTCACCATAGATAAGCACATGCAAGATATACATCAAGTGTTCTCAAATCCTTAAAGACTCAATCCGATAAGATAACTTCAAAGAGAAAACTCAATCCATCACAAGAGAGTAGAGGGGGAGAAATATCATAAGATCCAACTATAATAGCAAAGCTCGCGATACATCAAGATCGTTCCGAATCAAGAACACGAGAGAGAGAGAGAGAGAGAGAGAGAGAGAGATCAAACGCATAGCTATTGGTACATACCCTCAGCCTCGAGGGTGAACTACTCCCTCCTCGTCATGGAGAGCGCTGGGATGATGAAGATGGCCGCCGGAGAGGGATTCCCCCTCCGGCAGGGCGCCGGAACGGGTCTAGATTGGTTTTCGGTGGCTAAAGAGGCTTGCGGCGGCAGAACTCCCGATCTAGGTTATTTTCTAGAGGTTTCTGTATTTATAGGAATTTTTGGCGTCAGTCTCACGTCAGGGGGGTCCTCCGAGTCATCCACGAGATAGGGGCCCACGCCTAGGGGGTAGGGCGCGCCCCCACCCTCGTGGACGGCTCGGGACTCTTCTGGCCCAACTCTTTTACTCTCCTTTCTGTAAAACTCAAAACAAGGAAAAACAGAAACTGGCACTAGGCTCTAGGTTAATAGGTTAGTCCCCAAAATCATATAAAATAGCATATAAATGCATATAAAACACCCTAGATGGATAATATAATAGCATGGAACAATAAAAAATTGTAGATACATTGGAGGTGTATCACTCCCCCTCTACCTTCTTGTCATGAATTGAGCTTTACCCTTGAGATTTCACTATTATCGGATTGAATACTTTTATGGATTTGAGAACACTTGATGTATGTCTTGCGTGGGATACCCGTGGTGACAATGGGGTGTTCTATTGATTCACTTGATGTATGTTTTGGCACTCAACTCGCGGATTCCTAAGGTGACATTGGGGTATCTATGCATAGGGGTTGATGCATGTTTTCGTCCTTGTTTCTTCGGTAGGAATCTTGGGGCACTCTTTGAAGTTCTTTGTGTTGGATTGACTATTATGAATCTGAAGTTGTTTGATGCATATCATATAATTGACCCACAGATACTTGTGGTGACATTGGAGTATCTAGGTGACATTAGAGTTGATTGGTGTGTATCATATGGTGTTATTTTACTATGAACTCTAGGGTTGTTTGTGACACTTATATGAACTCTAGTTACCTTGTTGTTTTTATATTTTTAGATTACAAAAACCTATATCTACCATCCACATTACACTTATATCACCATCTCTTTGCCAAACTAGTGCACCTATACAATTTACCATTGTATTGGGTGTGTTGGGGACACAAGAGACTCTTTGTTATTTGGTTGCAAGGTTTTTTGAGAGAGACCATCTTCATCCCACGCCTCCCACGGATTGATAAACCTTAGTGTTGGGAATGTTGCATGGAAAACAAAAAAAATTCTACGCACACACAATGATCTATCCATGGAGATGCATAGCAACGAGGGGGAGAGTATGTCTACGTACCCTGTAGACCGAAAGCGGAAGCGTTTCACAACGCAGCTGATGTAGTCGAACTTCTTCACGCTTCAATCGATCAAGTACCGAACGCATGACACCTCCGCGTTCTGCACATGTTCAGCTTGGTGTTGTCCTCGCCGTCTTGATCCAGCAAGCGTAGCAAGAAGGTGATGAGTTCCGGCAGCACAATGGCGTGGTGACGATGGTGGTGAAGTGATCCTGTAGGGCTTCGCCTAAGCGACGCGATGATCTAGAACGGAGGAGGAAACTAGAGGCGGAGGGGTGCCGACACACGGCGTGTAATAATCCTATGCCTTTGTGTGGCACCCCTCCCACATATATATAGGAGTGGGAGGGGAGTAGGCAGCCCTAGGGCACCCCCAAAGGGCTGGCCGAATCCAACTAGGTGCACCCCCCTTTCTAAATCTTTGCGTGGGGGGAAGGAAAGGGCGGAGGCGCCCCTCTCTTTCCTTCTCCTTGTAAGAAGAAAAGGAACGAGCCCTCTCCCTTCCTTCTCCTTGTGCTGCGGCCTAGATGGGGGTGCACCAGCCCCCTGTGGGCTAGTTTGCTCCCCTCCTATGGCCCATTAAGCCCAAGGACATCCCCTGGCACTCTTTAAACCCTTCCGGTGACCCGATACATTTCGGTGCATTCCAAAACCATTTCGGAGTCCGAATACTATAATCTTATATATATCAATTTTTATCTCTAGACCATTCTGGAGCTCCTCATCATACCCATGATCACATCCGGGACTCCGAACAACATTCGGTCACCAAACAACATAACTCATATAATACCAAATCAACATCGAACGTTAACCACGCGGACCCTACGGGTTCGAGAACTATGTAGACATGACCAAGACACCTCTCCCGTCAATAACCAATAGCGGAACCTGGATTCCCATATTGGCTCCTACATATTCTACAAAGATCTTTATCGGTCGAACCGTTATGACAACATACACAATTCCCTTTGTCCGTGGGTATGTTACTTGCCTGAGATTCGATCGTCGGTATCTCTATACCTAGTTCAATCTCATTACCGGCAAGTCTCTTTACTTGTTCTGTAATACATCATCCCGTGACTAACTCATTAGTCATTTGCTTGCAAGGCTTATTATGATGTGTATTACCGTGAGAGCCCAGAGATACCTCTCCGATACTCGGAGTGACAAATCCTAATCTCGATTCATGCCAACCCAACAAAACACCTTCGGAGATGCCTCTAGAGCATCTTTATAATCACCCAGTTACATTGTGACGTTTGATAGCATACAAGGCACTCCTCCGGTATCCGGGAGTTGTGTGATCTCATAGTCAAAGGAATATGTATTTGACATACATGAAAGCAGTAGCAATAGACTGTACGATCAAATGCTAAGCTAACGGATGGGTCTTTTCCATCACATCATTCTCCTAATGATGTGATCTTGTTATCAAATGGAAACACATGTCTATGGTTAGGAAACCTTAACCATCTTTGATCAATGAGCTAGTGTAGTAGAGGCTTACTCGGGACATGGTATTTGTTTATGTATTCACACATGTATTTAGGTTTCCGATCAATACAATTCTAGCATGAATAATAAACCTTTATCATGAATAAGGAAATATAAAATAACAACTTTATGATTGCCTCTAGGGCATATTTCCTTCAGCCTCCCACTTGCACTAGAGTCAATAATCTAGTTCACATCGTCATGTGATTAACACCCATAGTTCACATCGCCATGTGATGAACACCCAAAGAGTTTACTAGAGCCAATAATCTAGTTCACATCGCCATGTGATTAACACCCAAAGAGTACTAAGAGAGGCTTAGTCAACGGGTCTGTCACATTCATATCCATATGTATTCTGCAAATTTCTATGTCTACAATGCTCTGCATGGAGCTACTCTAGCTAATTGCTCCCACTTTCAATATGTATCCAGATCGAGACTCGGAGTCATCCAGATTGGTGTCAAAGCTTGCATCGACGTAACTCTTTACGATGAACTCTTAATCACCTCCATAACCGAGAAACATTTCCTTAGTCCTCTTTAGGTACCTAAGGATAATTTTGATCGTTGTCGAGTGATCTACTCCTGGATCACTATTGTACCCCCTTGCCAAACGCATGGCAAGGCACACAACAGGTCTGGTACATAGCATGGCATACTTCATAGAACCTATGGCTGAGGCATAGGGAATGACTTTCATTCTCTCTATATATCTGCCGTGGTCGGGTTTTGAGTCTTACTCAACTTCACACCTTGTAACGCAGGCAAGAACCCTTTCTTTGACTGATACATTTTGAACTGCTTCAAAACTTTATCAAGGTACGTGCTTTGTGAAAGTCCTATCAAGCATCTTGATCTATCTCTATAGATCTTGATGCCCAATACATAAGCAGCTTCACCGAGGTCTTTCATTGAAAAATACTTATTCAAGTATCCTTTTATGCTATCCAGAAATTCGATATCATTCCCGATCAACAATATGTCATCCACATATAATATCAGAAATGCTATAGAGCTCCCACTCACTTTCTTGTAAATACAGGCTTCACCATAAGTCTGTATAAAACCACATGCTTTGATCACCTCATCAAAGCGTATATTCCAACTCCGAGATGCTTGCACTAGTCCATAGATGGATCGCTGGAGTTTGCACACTTTGTTAGCACCTTTAGGATCGACAAAACCTTCTGCTTGCATCATATACAACTCTTCTTTAAGAAATCCATTAAGGAATGTAGTATTGGTATCCATTTGCCAGATTTCATAAAATTCGGCAATTGCTAACATGATTCGGACAGACTTAAGCATCGCTATGAGTGAGAAAATCTCATCGTAGTCAACACCTTGAACTTGTCGAAAAACCTTTTGCGACAAGTCGACCTATGTAGATAGTAACACTACCATCAGCGTCTGTCTTCCTCTTGAAGATCCATTTATTATTAATGGCTTGCCGATCATCGGGCAAGTCCACCAAAGTCCACACTTTGTTCTGATACATGGATCCTATCTCAAATTTCATGGCTTCAAGCCATCTGGCGGAATCTAGGTTCATCATAGCTTCTTCATAGTTCGTAGGTTCGTCTTGGTCTAGTAACATGACTTCCAGAACAGGATTACCCTACCACTCTGGTGCGGATCGTGCTCTCGTTAAACTACGAGGTTCAGTAGCAACTTGATCTGAAGTTTCATGATCATTATCATTATCTTCCTCTCTAGTTGGTGTAGGCATCATGGAAACGGTTTTCTGTGATGCGCTACTTTACAATTCGAGAGAAGGTACAATTACGTCATCAAGTTCTACTTTCCTCCCACTCACTTCTTTTGAGAGAAACTCCTCTAGAAAGGATCCATTTTAGCAACAAATATCTTGCCTTCAGATCTGTGGTAGAAGGTGTACCCAACAGTTTCTTTTGGTATCCTATGAAGACGCACTTCTCCGATTTGGGTTCGAGCTTATCAGGCTAAACCTTTTCACATAAGCATCGCAACCCCAACGACAGCTTTGGTTTCTTGCCAAACCATAGTTTATACGGTGTCGTCTTAACGGATTTAGATGGTGCCCTATTTAACGTGAATGCAGCTATCTCTAATTCATAAACCCAAAATGATAGTGGTAAATCGGTAAGAGACATCATAGATCGCACCATATCTAATAAAGTACGGTTACGACATTCAGACACACCATTACACTGTGGTGTTCCAGGTGGTGTGATTTGTGAAACTATTCCACATTGTTTTAAATAAAGGCCAAACTCGTAACTCAAATATTCGCCTCCGCGATCAGATCGTAGAAACTTTATTTTCTTATTACGATGATTCTCTACTTCACTCTAAAATTCTTTGAACTATTCAAATGTTTCAGACTTGTGTTTCATTAAGTTGATATGCCCATATCTACTCAAATCATCTATGAAGGTGAGAAAATAACGATACCCGCCACATGCTCAACACTCATCGGACCGCATACATCGGTATGTATTATTTCCAATAAGTCATTAGCTCGCTCCATTGTTCCGGAGAACAGAGTTTAAGTCATCTTACCCATGAGGCATGGTTCGCAAGTATCAAATGATTCATAATCAAGTGATTCCAAAAGCCCATCAGCATGCAGTTTCTTCATGCGCTTTACACCAATATGACCTAAATGGTAGTGCCACAAGTATGTTGCACTATCATTATCAACTCTGCATGTTTTGGCTTCAATATTATGAATATGTGTATTACTACGATCGAGATTTCAATAAACCATTAACCTTGGGCGTATGACCATAGAAGGTTTTATTCATGTAAACAGAATAATAATTATTCTCTGACTTAAATAAATAATTGTATTGCAATAAACACGATCCAATCTTGTTCATGCTCAACGCAAACACCAAATAACATTTATTTGGGTTTAACACTAATCCTAAAAGTATAAGGAGTGTGCAATGATGATCATATCAATCTTGGAACCACTTCCAACACACATCGTCACCTGACCCTCAACTAGCCTTCGTTTATTCTACAACTCCTATTTCGAGTTACTAATCTTAGCAACCGAACAAGTATCAAATACCCAGGGGCTACTATGAGCACTAGTACACATCAATACCGTGTATATCAAATATACATTTGTTCACTTTGCCATCCTTCTTATTCGCCAAATATTTGGGGTAGTTCTGCTTCCAGTGACCATTTCCTTTGTAGTAGAGGCACTCAGTTTTAGGCTTGGGTCTAGCTTTGGGCTTCTTATCTGGAGTGGCAACTTGCTTGCCATTTTTCTTGAAGTTCCCTTTCTTTCCCTTGCACTTTTCTTGAAACTAGTGGTCTTGTTAACCATCAACACTTGATGTTATTTCTTGATTTCTACCTTCACCGATTTCAGCACCACGAAGAGCTCAGGAATCGTTTTCGTCATCTCATGCATATTATAGTTCATCACGAAGTTCTAGTAGCTTGGTGATAGTGACTAGAGAACTCTGTGAATCACTATCTTATCTGGAAGATTAACCCCCACTTGATTTAAGTGATTGTACTACCCACACATTCCGAGCACATGCTCACTAGCTGAGCTATTCTCCTCCATCTTGTAGGCAAAGTACTTGTCAGAGGTCTCATACGTACCTATCGACATGGGCATGAGTCTGAAACACCAATTTCAACTCTTGGAACATCTCATATGCTCCATGGTGTTCAAAACGTTTTTGAAGTCCCTCTTCTAAGCCCTAAAGCATGGTGCACTAGACTATTAAGTAGTCATCATATCAAGCTTGTCAAACGTTCATAACGTCTGCATCTGCTCTTGCAATAGGTCTGTCACCTAGAGGTTCATCAACGACATAATTCTTCTGTGCAGCTGTGAGGATAATCCTCATATCACGGACCTAGTCCACATCATTGATACTAACATCTTTCAACTTAGTTTTCCCTAGGATCATATAAAAAAATAGGGGAACAACATCACGAGGTACACAACATAGATATGCAAATACTATCAGGACTAAGTTCATGATAAATTTAAGTTCAATTAATAAAATTACTTAAGAATTCTCACTTAGATAGACATCCCTCAAGTCATCTAAATGATACGTGATCCAAATCAACTAAACCATATCCGATCATTGATACGTCCATTTTGCATCATGCTTTTATATTGATATTTATTGCATTATGGACTGTTATTACACATTATGTCACAATACTTATGCATTTTCTCTCTTATTTTACAAGGTTTACATGAAGAGGGAGAATGTCGACAACTGGAATTCTGGGTCAGAAAAGGAGCAAATATTAGAGACCTATTTGCACAACTCCAAAAGTCCCGAAACTCCACAAAAGTCAGTTTTGGAATATATAAAAAAATATTGGGGGAAGAAAGCACCAGAGGGGGCCACCCACCGTCCACGAGGGTGGGGGCGTGCCCCCTACCTCGTGGGCCCCCTGGCAGGCCTCCGGTGCCCATCTTTTTCTATATGAGGTCTTTCGCCCTGGAAAAAATCAGAAGGAAGCTTTCGGGACGAAGCACCGCCGTCTCGAGGCGGAACCTTGGCGGAACCAATCTAGGGCTCCGGCGGAGCTGTTCTACCGGGGAAACATCCCTCCGGGAGGGGGAAATCATCATCATCGATCCTCTCATCTAGAGGGGGTCAATCTCCATCAACATCTTCACTAGCACCATCTCCTCTCAAACCCTAGTTCATCTCTTGTATCCAATCTTTGTCTCAAAACCTCAGATTGGTACCTGTGGGTTGCTGTGACGCCCGGATAATTAAGCTACAGTAACCCTCTGCTAATGATGCCACATCACCAAGATTACTGTTGATAAACTCGCGTTGATTCAAACCCCACTAAAATTCAAATTTAAATTCAAGTCAAACTTTAAAAGTTTTCAATTGTCAAAACAAAAATGTTTGTCATGTGGCAAATGATCCCTACCTAATTTTGGTGTTGGAGACAACCTTTTATAAAATAATTAAATGTCCTAAAACAGGGGCCAAAATAATATCTTAATCGCTTTTGAAATTATAAAAATTCCAAAGGTTTTCAAAAGCCTCCTAAACTTTCCTGGCAGTGCTACATATTGTAGTGTCATTTATGGGACTAGTTGTTTTTTTAATAAAAACCTTTTAGTGGCTAAAAAAGAAAAGGCAAGGAGAGAAAAGCAAACCCCTTGGCTCCCCTGGGCCTCGGCCCACTCCCACCCATCCAGCCCAATTCCCCCGCACCGGTTGCCCCTCTCCCTGCTTCCCGTTCCTCGGTCTCAGACCACAACAGGGACGTGCTCCCGCCCGACCACCTCGCCGGCCACGCCGATGAGGGGACAAGGACGCCGACGCAGTGCCCCCTCGGGTTCCCCTCCCATCTCATCCACTCCCCCCTTTCCCCACACTCTCCTCTCCGCCTGTCCCAGTTCCACCCCGGCCCCGTCCCGTCCTCGCTGTGCATCTCACTTCGCCACAGCGACCACCGCCCCCGTCTCTCTCCGACGCGTCTAAGGACTCCGCCGGCCTCGACCTCACCCTCGGCCTACACCAGCTGGAGCCGGGCAGGCCCCACGTTGTCTACATCGAGCTCGCCTCCCCGTCGGGCATCGTCGTCCGCCGCGGTCGATCCGACCACTCTGCTGGTACTAAGTTGCCACCGGGCCACCGTGTGCCCTCCCCGTGAGCTCCCCTTCCTCCCCGACCCCTCTTGTGCTCCCGTCCGGTGCGTAGTTCTCCCCCTCCGCCCCGACGCCATTGTCGTCTCCTTCCTGCGCCCGCATGGAGCTCTGGCCGAAGCTCTGTGCTCCTCACGCTCGCCCATGTGTGGTCGCGCCCGTCGTCGTGCCGCCCCATACGGCCCCTGCGACCGCGCTTGCCCGCTTGCCGCTGGCTGCTGCCGCTCGCCTTGCCGCGCTCGTCCACTGACCGCCGCCCCAGCCCCGCACCGGCTCCGCCCGTCGTCTGCTGCCGCTGATGCTCCCCCTGCCACCGCCGCGCGTTGCTTCACCCGTGCCATCCATCATGGTCCCTGTCGCTGTTGTGCGCCGCTCTGCTAGCCACGCCCGCGCCGCTCACCGCCTCCGCCAGCGCCTGGCTGCCCGCGTGCTACTGTTGCTGTGGCCCCGTGCTCCCCCACCTCGGCCTCACCAGCCCACGCCCGCGGCCGCGTCCCCCTCGCTCACCCTGCGTCTCCCATTGTCGTTGCTCGCCATGGCCGCCGGCGCCCTCCTATGCTGTGCTGGTCCGGGCCAGGAGGGGAGTGCCCCGCCGCTGGCCGTGCCCAGATCCAACGCCCGCTATGGCCTTGTGCCACTGAGCTGTGGGGCCCATCCCCTTTTCTTTACTAAAAATAAATAAATAAAAGTTGGTACGTAAAATATATAGTAAGTAAAATAATTAGTATGTTAATTAATTACTTAATTAGGTAATTAACATAAAATAACTCAATGACAGATGAGCCCCGCTGTTAATTAAGCAAAACTACCTAAACTGCTAAAGTTAGAGTCAATGGCATGTGGACCCACTTCTACTATTCACTGGTTGACTAGTCTCTGTTGACTTGGTCAACAGGGACCCCCTGGCCCACTTGTCAGCCTTTGTGTACAATCTGTGTACACAAAGCTGGGTACAGCTAGCAATTTCCTGTTTATTTTTGAATTAATAATAATTTCTAGAATATTGATAAAATTTGAAAAATCATATAAATTAATCCGTAACTTGGATGAAAATACTTTGTACATGAAAGTTGCTCAGAATGACGAGACGAATCCGAATACGCGGTCCCTTCGTCCGCCACATGTCCCAAGCATAGCAAACATGCAAACTTTCCCCTCCGATTCGTCTTCCCGAAAATGCCTAACTTCGGGAAAACTTTCCCGGATGTTATCCCCCTTCGCCACTATCGTGTAGCACCACGTTAGAACACCCCTAGTACCGCTTGTTGTCTTGTCATGCATCTATTTGCTTTGTATTTACTGTTTCTTCCCCCTCTTCTCTCCGGTAGACTCCGAGACTGATGCTGCCCCTGTGATCGACTACGTCGACGACACTTCTTCTTTTTCAGTAGAGCTTCCAGGCAAGCCCCCCCCCCTTGATCACCAGATATCGCCTACTCTTCTCTCTACTGCTTGCATTAGAGTAGTGTAGCATGTTACTGCTTTCCGTAAATCCTATCCTGATGCATAGCCTGTCCTTGCTACTACTGTTGTTACCTTTACCTGCAATCCTACATGCTTAGTATAGTATGCTAGTATTCCATTTGTGGCCCTACATTCTTGTCCGTCTGCCATGCTATACTATCGGGCCATGATCACTCGGGAGGTGATCAAGGGTATATACTTATACATAATATATGATACTCAATGCATATGTAGTGTAGCTCCTTGCTTGCGAGTACTTTGGATGAGTACTCATGGTTGCTTTGCTCCCCCCTTTTCCCCTTTCTATACCCGGTTTTTGCGACCAAATGATGGAGTCCAGGAGCCAGATGCCACCGTCGATGACGACTCCTACTACACTGGGGGTGCCTACTACTACGTGCATGCCGCTGATGACGACCAAGAGTAGTTTAGGAGGATCCCAGGCATTAGGCCTTGCCTTTTTGATCGTTGCTACTTTTGTGCTAGCCTTCTTAAGGCAAACTTGTTTAACTTATGTCTGTACTCAGATATTGTTGTTTCCGCTGACTCGTCTATGATCAAGCTCTTGTATTCGAGCCCTCGAGGCCCCTGGCTTGTAATATGATGCTTGTATGACTTATTTTATTTGTAGAGTTGTATTGTGATATCTTCCCGTGAGTCCTTGATCTTGATCATACACGTTTGCGTGTATGATTAGTGTACGGTCAAATCGGGGGCGTCACAAGTTGGTATCAGAGCCAACTGCCTGTAGGAATCCCCCTTTCACACTCCTTGGCCGAAGTCGAGTCTAGACATTGCAAAACTTTTACAAACATGGCTGTGTGTCTTACGGGCCCATGTTGCCATTGGGTGGTATTAGGATCTTTTATTCCTCGTCTATACTCTGGGACTCTGATATCTCTTCTACTTGGGTTAAATGATTTTGCTAACTCTAACACTAGGTTCTCGTAACTACTTCCTCCCAGAGATCCCTCACTCCAGATGATTGCTTGGTGCACCGAAGGATCCCGAAGATACTCTGCGATGTTCTCTCGAGACTTTATGTGAGCGCTTTTGCAATTCCCTTCCGTCGATAAACCCCCCATGGATAACCACGTACACTTGTCCTTCATACAATCATTTCCCGTTGATCTTGTTATTACAAGATACCCCGAAATTCTCTCTATTGTTCTGAGAATCCTTTGAGATACTGCCTTGCAGTTCCTTGCCGCATGAATACGCCCTACGGATAATTTCTCTCACTTACCGAGTATCCGTTCTTCCACCGTTGTTCATCACAAGATACATTGAAGTACTATTTGATCTTCCGGTAATCCTCTGCCCGCTATTTCTCTACGAATACTTGTCTGCTTGCATTATGGTTGTGTTCCATATGACTAGCAATATTCATTAGTATCCTTTGTCATTATCATTTCGAGCCCCTTGATTCAATATTGTGCAGATGCTTTCCATCCTCAATCAGATCCTAGAATTCATCCTTTCGGCTCAAACGGCATTTTAAACATGAGCTGGATCTCGACCAATCTAATTGCCATCGATTATTCCCCTAAACCTACTCGGCTTACCCATCCTTAATCAGAGCCCTTGCTTCTGATCCCTTGTCTTGGAATTCATAATTCCTTTGCATTTGAGCTTTGAGTTAGTCAGTTGTTTCTATAATCTGATCTCCTTGCATTCTTTCTTCCTCTGGTTGAGTACCGATGCTCACATCAGCGGGACCTGGATGCCCATATTGGTTCCTACATATTCTACGAAGATCTTTTATCAGTCAGACCGCATAACAACATACGTTGTTCCCTTTGTCATCGGTATGTTACTTGCCCGAGATTCGATCGTCGGTATCCAATACCTAGTTCAATCTCGTTACCGGAAAGTCTCTTTACTCGTTCCATAATACATCATCCCGCAACTAACTCATTAATTGCAATGCTTGCAAGGCTTAAGTGATGTGCATTACCGAGAGGGCCCAGAGATACCTCTCCGACAATCGGAGTGACAAATCCTAAACTCGAAATACGCCAACCCAACATGTACCTTTGGAGACACCTGTAGAGCACCTTTATAATCACCCAGTTACGTTGTGACGTTTGGTAGCACACAAAGTGTTCCTCCGGCAAACGGGAGTTGCATAATCTCATAGTCATAGGAACATGTATAAGTCATGAAGAAAGCAATAGCAACATACTAAACGATCGGGTGCTAAGCTAATGGAATGGGTCATGTCAATCAGATCATTCACCTAATGATGTGATCCCGTTAATCAAATAATAACTCTTTGTCCATGGTTAGGAAACATAACCATCTTTGATTAACGAGCTAGTCAAGTAGAGGCATACTAGTGACACTCTATTTGTCTATGTATTCACACATGTATTATGTTTCCGGTTAATACAATTCTAGCATGAATAATAAACATTTATCATGATATAAGGAAACAAATAATAACTTTATTATTGCCTCTAGGGCATATTTCCTTCAGTCTCCCACTTCCACTAGAGTCAATAATCTAGATCACATCGCCATGTGATTTAACATCAATAGTTCACATCTTTATGTGATTGGTTCACATCTACATGTGACTAACACCCAAAGGGTTTACTAGATTCAATAATCTAGTTCACATTGCTATGTGATTAAGACCCAAAAAGTGATCATGTTTTGCTTGTGAGAGAAGTTTAGTCAACGGGTTTGTCACATTCAGATCCGCATGTATTTTGCAAATTTCTATGTCAACAATGCTCTGCATGGAGCTACTCTAGCTAATTGCTCCCACTTTCAATATGTATCCAAATTGAGACTTAGAATCATCTGGATCAGTGTCAAAACTTGCATCGACGTAACCCTTTATGACGAACCTTTGTCACCTCCGTAATCGAGAAACATATCCTTATTCCAGTAAGGATAATTTTGACCGCTGTCCATTGATCTACTCCTAGATCACTATTGCACTCCCTCTCTTAACACAGTGTATGGTATACAATAGATCGGGTACACAGCATGGCATACTTTATAGAACCTATGACTGAGGCATAGGGAATGACTTTCATTCTCTTTCTATCTTCTGCCGTGGTCGGGCCTTGAGTCTTATTCAACTTCACACCTTGTAACACAGGCAAGAAACTTTTTCTTTGACTGTTCCATTTTGAACTACTTCAAAATCTTGTCAAGGTATGTATTCATTGAAAAAACTTATCAAGCATATTGATCTATCTCTATAGATCTTGATACTCAATATGTAAGCAGCTTCACCGAGGTCTTTCTTTGAAAAACTCCTTTCAAACACTCCTTTATGCTTTGCAGAATAATTCTACATTATTTCCGATCAACAATATGTCATTCACATATACTTATCAGAAATGTTGTAGTGCTCCCACTCACGTTCTTGTAAATACAGGCTTCACCGCAAGTCTGTATAAAACTATATGCTTTGATCAACTTATCAAAGCGTATATTCCAACTCCGAGATGCTTGCACGAGTCCATAAATGGATCGCTGGAGCTTGCATATTTTGTTAGCACCTTTAGGATTGACAAAACCATCTTGTTGCATCACATACAACTCTTCTTTAATAAATCCATTAAGGAATGCAGTTTTGTTTATCCATTTGCCAGATTTCATAAAATGCAGTAATTGCTAACATGATTCGGACAGACTTAAGCATAGATACGAGTGAGAAACTCTCATCGTAGTCAACACCTTGAACTTGTTGAAAACCTTTTTGCGACAATTCTAGCTTTGTAGATAGTAACACTACTATCCGTGTCCGTCTTCCTCTTGAAGATCCATTTATTATCAATGGCTTGCCAATCCTCGGGCAAGTCCACCAAAGTCCACACTTTGTTCTCATACATGGATCCTATCTGAGATTTCATGGCCTCAAGCCATTTATCGGAATCTGGGCTCATCATCGCTTCCTCATAGTTCGTAGGTTCGTCATGGTCAAGTAACATGACCTCCAGAATAGGATCACTGTATCACTCTGGTGCGGATCTTACTCTGGTTTACCTACGAGATTCGGTAGTAACTTGATCTGAAGTTACATGATCATCATCATTAGCTTCCTCACTAATTGGTGTAGTAGTCACAGGAACAGATTTCTGTGATGAATTATTTTCCAATAAGGGAGAAGGTACAATTACCTTATCAAGTTTTCTACTTTCCTCCCACTCACTTCTTTCGAGAGAAACTCCTTCTCTAGAAAGGATCCATTCTTAGCAATGAATGTCTTGCCTTCGGATCTGTGATAGAAGGTGTACCCAACTGTCTCCTTTGGGTATCCTATGAAGACATATTTCTCCAATTTGAGTTTGAGCTTATCGAGATGAAACTTTTTCACATAAGCATCGCAACTCCAAACTTTAAGAAACGACAGCTTAGGTTTCTTGCCAAACCATAGTTCACACGGTGTTGTCTCAACGGATTTAGATGGTGCCCTATTTAACGTGAATGCAGCTGTCTCTAATGCATAACCCCCAAAACGATAGTGGTAGATCGGTAAGAGACATCATAGATTGCACTATATCCAATAAAGTACGGTTATGACGTTCGGACACACCATTATGCTGTGGTGTTCCATGTGGCATGAGTTTGTGAAACTATTCCACATTGTTTTAATTGAAGACCAAACTCGTAACTCAAATATTTGTCTGCGCGATCAGATCATAGAAACTTTATTTTCTTGTCACGATGATTTTCCACTTCACTCTGAAATTCTTTGAACTTTTCAAATGTTTCAGACTTATGTTTCATCAAGTAGATATACCCATATCTGCTCAAATCATCTGTGAAGTTCAGAAAATAACAATAGTTGCCATGAGCCTTAACACTCATCGGACCGCATACATCAGTATGTATTATTTCCAATAAGTCAGTTGCTCGCTCCGGAGAACGGAGTCTTAGTCATCTTGCCCATGAGGCATGGTTCGCAATCATCAAGTGATTCATAATCAAGTGATTCCAAAATCCCATCAGCATGGAGTTTCTTCATGCGCTTTACACCAATATGACCTAAACGGCAGTGCCACAAATAAGTTGCACTATCATTATTAACTTTGCATCTTTTGATTTCAATATTATGATTATGTGTATCACTATGATTGAGATCCAACGAACTATTTTCATTAGGTGTGTAACCATGTAAGGTTTTATTCATGTAAACAGAACAACAATTTATTCTCTTACTTAAATGAATAACCGTATTACAATAAACATGATCAAATCATATCCATTCTCAACGCAAACACCAAATAACACTTATTCAGGTTCAACACTAATCCCGAAAGTATAGGGAGTGTGCGATGATGATCATATCAATCTTCGAACCACTTCCAACACACATCGTCACTTCACCCTCAACTAGTCTTTATTCTGCAACTCCCGTTTCGAGTTATCTTAGCAACTGAACTAGTATCAAATACTGAGGGGTTGCTATAAACACTAGTAAAGTACACATCAATAACATGTATATCAAATATACTTATGTTCACTTTGCCATCCTTCTTATCTGCCAATCACTTCGGGTAGTTCCGCTTCCAGTGACTAGTCCCTTTGCAGTAGAAGCACTTACTCTCGGGCTTAGGATCAGACTTGGGCTTCTTCACTTGAGCAGCAACTTGCTTGCTGTTCTTCTTGAAGTTCCCCTTCTTCCCTCTGCCCTTTTCTTGAAACTAGTGGTCTTGTCTACCATCAACACTTGATGTTTTTTTTCGATTTCTACCTTTATCAATTTCCGCATTACGAAGAGCTTGGGAATCGTTTCCGTTATCCCTTGCATATCATAGTTCATCACGAAGTTCTACTAACTTGGTGATGGTGACTAGAGAATTCTGTCAATCACTATCTTATCTGGAAGATTAACTCCCACTTGATTCAAGCAATTGTAGTACTCAGACAATCTGGGCACATGCTCACTAGTTGAGCGATTCTCCTCCATCTTTTAGCTATAGAACTTGTTGGAGACTTCATATCTCTCAACTCGGGTATTTGCTTGAAATATTAACTTCAACTCCTGGAACATCTCATATGTTCCATGACGTTCAAAACGTCTTTGAAGTCCCGATTCTAAGCCATTAAGCATGGTGCACTAAACTATCAAGTAGTCATCATATTGAGCTAGCCAAACGTTCATAATGTCTGCATATGCTCCTGCAATAGGTCCGTCACCTAGCAGTGCATCAAGGACATAATTCTTCTGTGCAGCAATGAGGATAAACCTCGGATCACGGATCCAATCCGCATCATTGCTACTAACATCTTTCAACACAATTTTCTCTAGGAACATATCAAAATAAACACAGGGAAGCAACAATGCAAGCTATTGATCTACAACATAATTTGCAAAATACTACCAGGACTAAGTTCATGATAAATTTAAGTTCAATTAATCATATTACTTAAGAACTCCCACTTAGATAGACATCCCTCTAATCCTCTAAGTGATCACGTGATCCAAATCAACTAAACCATGTCCGATCATCACGTGAGATGGAGCAGTTTCATTGGTGAACATCACTATGTTGATCATATCTACTATATGATTCACGCTCGACCTTTCGGTCTCCGTGTTCCGAGGCCATATCTGTATATGCTTGGCTCGTCAAGTATAACCTGAGTATTCCGCGTGTGCAACTGTTTTGCACCCGTTGTATTTGAACGTAGAGCCTATCACACCCGATCATCACGTGGTGTCTCAGCACGAAGAACTTTCGCAATGGTGCATACTCAGGGAGAACACTTCTTGATAATTAGTGAGAGATCATCTTAAAATGCTACCGTCAAACTAAGCAAAATAAGATGTATAAAAGATAAACATCATATGCAATCAAAATATGTGACATGATATGGCCATCATCATCTTGCGCCTTTGATTTCCATCTCCAAAGTACTGTTATGATCTCTATCGTCACCGGCATGACACCATGATCTCCATCATCTTGATCTATATCAATGTGTCGTCACGTGGTCGTCTCGCCAACAATTGCTCTTGCGACTATTGCTATCGCATAGCGATAAAGTAAAGCAGTTATTGGGCGCTTGCATCTTATGCAACAGAGAGACAACCATAAGGATTTTGCCAGTTGCCGATAACTTCAACTAAACATGATCATCTCATACAACAACTTATATCTCATCACATCTTGACCATATCACAACACAACATGCCCAGCAAAAACAAGTTAGACGTCCTCTACTTTGTTGTTGCAAGTTTTATGTGGCTCCTACGGGCTTAGCAAGAACCGTTCTTACCTACGCATCAAAAACCACAACGATAGTTTGTCAAGTTGGTGTTGTTTTAACCTTTGCAAGGACCGGGCGTAGCCACACTCGGTTCAACTAAAGTTGGAGAAACTGACACCCGCCAGCCACCTGTGTGCAAAGCACAGCGGTAGAACCAGTCTCGCGTAAGCGTACGCGTAATGTCGGTCCGGGCCGCTTCATCCAACAATACCGCCGAACCAAAGTATGACATGCTGGTAAGCAGTATGACTTATATCGCCCACAACTCACTTGTGTTCTACTCGTGCATATAACATCAAACCATAAAACCTAGGCTCGGATGCCACTGTTGGGGAACGTAGTAATTTCAAAAAAATTCCTACGCACACGCAAGATCATGGTGATGCATAGCAACGAGGTGAGAGTGTGATCTACGTACCCTTGTAGATCGACAACGGAAGCGTTTGGTTGATGTAGTCGTACGTCTTCACGGCCCGACCTATCAAGCACCGAAACTACAGCACCTCCGAGTTTTAGCACACGTTCAGCTTGATGACGATCCCCGGACTTCGATCCAGCAAAGTGTCGGGGAAGAGTTCCGTCAGCACGACGGCGTGGTGAAGATCTTGATGTACTACTGTCGCAGGGCTTCGCCTAAGCACCGTTACAATATTATCGAGGACTATGGTGGCAGGGGGCGCCGCACACGGCTAAGAATATGACCACGTGGATCAACTTGCGTGTCTATGGGGTGCCCCCTGCCCCCGTATATAAAGGAGTGGAGGAGGGGAGGGTCGGCCCTCTCTATGGCGCGCCCTAGGGGAGTCCTACTCCCACCGGGAGTAGGATTCCCCCTTTCCTAGTCCAACTAGGAGTCCTTCCATGTAGTAGGAGTAGGAAACAAGGAAGGGGTGCAGTCCCTCCCCCTAGTCCAATTCGGACTAGGCCTTGGGGGGCGCGCGGCCTGCCCTAGGCAGCCCCTCTCTCTTTCCCGTATGGCCCAATAAGGCCCAATACTTCTCCCGGCGAATTCCCGTAACTCTCCGGTACTCCGAAAAATACTCGAATCACTCGGAACCTTTCCGATGTTCGAATATAGTTGTCCAATATATCAATTTTTACGTCTCGACCATTTCGAGACTCCTCGTCATGTCCCCGATCTCATCCGGGACTCCAAACTCCTTCGGTACATCAAAACTCATAAACTCATAATATAACTGTCATCGAAACCTTAAGCGTGTGGACCCTACGGGTTCGAGAACAATGTAGACATGACCGAGACACGTCTCCGGTCAATAACCAATAGCGGAACCTGGATGCCCATATTGGTTCCTACATATTCTACAAAGATCTTTTATCGGTCAGACCGCATAACAACATACATTGTTCCTTTTGTCATCGGTATGTTACTTGCCCGAGATTCGATCGTCGGTATCCAATACCTAGTTCAATCTCGTTACCGGCAAGTCTCTTTACTCGTTCCGTAATACATCATCCCGCAACTAACTCATTAGTTGCAATGCTTGCAAGGCTTAAGTGATGTGCATTACCGAGAGGGCCTAGAGATACCTCTCCGACAATCGGAGTGACAAATCCTAATCTCGAAATACGCCAACCCAACATGTACCTTTGGAGACACCTGTAGAGCACCTTTATAATCACCCAGTTACGTTGTGACGTTTGGTAGCACACAAAGTGTTCCTCCGGCAAACGGGAGTTGCATAATCTCATAGTCATAGGAACATGTATAAGTCATGAAGAAAGCAATAGCAACATACTAAACGATCGGGTGCTAAGCTAATGGAATGGGTCATGTCAATCAGATCATTCACCTAATGATGTGATCCCGTTAATCAAATAATAACTCTTTGTCCATGGTTAGGAAACATAACCATCTTTGATTAACGAGCTAGTCAAGTAGAGGCATACTAGTGACACTCTATTTGTCTATGTATTCACACATGTATTATGTTTCCGGTTCATACAATTCTAGCATGAATAATAAACATTTATCATGATATAAGGAAACAAATAATAACTTTATTATTGCCTCTAGGGCATATTTCCTTCAACGTGCTCCTGCCCGACCACCTCGCCGGCCACGCCGACGAGGGGACAAGGATGCCGACGCAGCGCCCCCTCGGGTTCCCCTCCCCATCTCATCCACTCAACCCTTTCCCCACACTCTCCTCTCCCCCTATCCTAGTTCCAACCCGGTCGCGCCCCATCATCGCTATGCATCTCGCTTCGCCGCAACGACCGCCGCCCCCCGTATCTCTCCGAAGCGTCCAAGGACTCCGCCGGCCTCGACCTCACCCTCGGCCTACACCAACTGGAGCCGGGGAGGCCCCACGTCGTCTGCATCGAGCTCGCCTCCCCGTCGGGCATCGTCGTCCGCCGCGGTCGATCCGACCACTCTGCTGCTACTAAGTTGCCATCGGGCCACCGTGTGCCCTTCCCGTGAGCTCCCCTTCCTCCCCGACCCCTCTCGTGCTCCTGTCCGGTGTGTAGTTCTCCCCCTCTGTCCCGATGCCGTTGTCGTCTCCTTCCTGCGTCCGCATGGAGCTCTGGCCGAAGCTCTGTGCTCCTCACGCTCGCCCACATGTGGTCGCGCCCGTCATCGCGCCGCCCCGTTTCCGACCCATACGGCCCCTGCGACCGCGCTTGCCCGCTCACCGCTGGCTGCTGCCATTCGCCTTGCCGCGCTCGTCCACTGACCGCCGCCCCTGCCCCGCACTGGCTCCGCCCATTGTCTGCTATCGCTGATGCTTCCCCCTGCCACCACCGCGCGTCGCTTCGCCCGCGCCGTCCACCGTGGTCCCTGCCGCTACTGTGCGCCGCTCTGTTAGCCGCGCCCGCGCCGCTCACCGCCTCGGCCGGCGCCTGGCTGCCCGCGCGCTGCTGCTGCGGCCCCGTGCTCCCCCACCTCGGCCTCACCAGCCCACGCCCGCGGCCGCGTCCCCCTCACTCGTCCTGCGTCTCCCGTTGTCGTTGTTTGCTGTGGCCGTCGGCGCCCTCCTGCGCTGTGCTGGTCCGGGCCAGGAGGGGAGTGCCCCACCGCTGGCCATGCCCAGATCCAACCCCCGCTATGGCCTTGTGCCACTGAGCTGTGTGGCCCATCCCCTTTTCTTTACTAAAAAATAAATAAAAGTTAGTAGGTAAAATAAATAATAAGTAAAATAATTAGTACATTAATTAATTACTTAATTAGGTAATTAACATAAAATAACTCAATGACAGATGGGCCCCACTGTTAATTATGCAAAACTACCTAAACTGCTAAAGTTAGAGTCAATGGCATGTGCACCCACTTCTACTATTCACTAGTTGACTAGTCTTTGATGACTTGGTCAACAGGGACCCCCTGGCCCACTTGTCAGCCTTTGTGTACAATCTGTGTACACAAGGCTGGGTACACCTAGCAATTTCCTATTTATTTTTGAATTAATAATAATTTCTAGAATATTGATAAAACCTTGAAAAATCATATAAATTAATTCGTAACTCGGATGAAAATACTTTGTACATGAAAGTTGCTCAGAATGACGAGACGAATCCGAATACGCGGTCCGTTCATCCGCCACATGTCCCTAGCATAGCAAACATGCAAAAATTTCCCCTCTGATTCGTTTGTCCAAAAATGCCTAACTTCGGGAAAACTTTCCCGGATGTTATCCCCCTTCGCCAGTATCGTGTAGCGCCGTGTTAGAATACCCCTAGTACCGCTTGTTGTCTTGTCATGAATCTGTTTGCTTTGTATTTACTGTTTTCCCCCTCTTCTCTCCGGTAGACTCCGAGACTGATGCTGCCCCTATGATCGACTACGTCGACGACACTTCTTCTTTTTCAGTAGAGCTTCCAGGCAAGCCCCCCCTTGATCACCAGATATCTCCTACTCTTCTCTCTACTGCTTGCATTAGAGTAGTGTAGCATGTTACTGCTTTCCGTAAATCCTATCCTGATGCATAGCCTGTCCTTGCTACTACTGTTGTTACCTTTACCTGCAATCCTAGATGCTTAGTATAGTATGCTAGTATTCCATTTGTGGCCCTACATTCTTGTCCGTCTGCCATGCTATACTATCAGGCCGTGATCACTCGGGAGGTGATCACGGGTATATATTATATATCTTATACATGATACTTGTGGTGACTAAAGTCGGGTCGGCTCGTAGAGTACCCGCGAGTGATTCACGGATTGGGTCCGAAAGGACGTTTGTCCCGACGACATTCTGAGTGGATCTTTGTGGCGGAGCGATGGGGTAGGTTGAGACCACCTAGGAGAGAGGTGGGCCTGGCCCTGGTCGGCGTTCGCGGTTATTTCAAAATAACACGCTTAGCGAGATCTGGGTGTTTGATCTGAGTCTGGCCATTGACCTATACGCACTAACCAACTACGCGGGAACAGTTATGGGCACTCTACGTCGTGGTATCATCCGAAGCCTTCTTGACGTCAGCGACTGGGCGGCGCGCGCCGGGTTGGACTGGAACGTCTGCTCTTGTATAAGGGAGGCTAGGTCTGCTCGCCAGCCGCATTCGCAACATGCAGGTGTGCAATGGGCGATGGGCCCAGACCCCTGCGCCATAGGATTTAGACCGGCGTGCTGACCTCTTTGTTGTGCCTAGGTGGGGCTGCGACGTGTTGATCTTCCGAGGCCGGGCATGACCCAGAAAAGTGTGTCCGGCCAAAGGGGATCGAGCGTGTTGGGAAATGTGGTGCACCCCTGCAGGGAAGTTTATCTATTCGAATAGTCGTGTCCATCGGTAAAAGGACGACCTGGAGTTGTACCTTGATCTTATGACAACTAGAACCGGATACTTAATAAAATACACCCTTCCAAGTGCCAGATACAACCGGTGATCGCTCTCTCACAGGGAGACGAGGGGAGGATCATCGGTTAGGATTATGCTATGTGATGCTACTTGGTGAACTTACCCTCTACTCTCTTCTACATGCTGCAAGATGGAGGTTGCCAGAAGCGTAGTCTTTGACAGGACTAGCTATCCCCCTCTTACTCTGGCATTCTGCAGTTCAGTCCACATATACTACCCCCTTTCGTTGATACCAATGCATATGTAGTGTAGCTCCTTGCTTGCGAGTACTTTGGATGAGTACTCACGGTTGCTTTGCTCCCCTCTTTTCCCCTTTCTATACCCGGTTGTTGCGACCAGACGATGGAGTCCAGGAGCCAGATGCCACCGTCGATGACGACTCCAACTACACTGGAGGTGCCTACTACTACGTGCAGGCCGCTGATGACGACCAGGAGTAGTTTAGGAGGATCCCAGGCAGGAGGCCTCGCCTTTTTGATTGCTGCTACTTTTGTGCTAGCCTTCTTAAGGTGTAGGATCGAAAGTATGTCTAGAGGGGGGTGATTAGACTACTTGACCAAATAAAAACTTAACCTTTTCCCAATTTTAGTTCTTGGCAGATTTTAGCTATTGTAGGACAAGTCAAGCAATCATCACACAATTCAAGCAAGCATGCAAAGAGTATATTGGCAGCGGAAAGTAAAGCATGCAACTTGCAAGAATGTAAAGGGAAGGGTTTGGAGAATTCAAACACAATTGGAGACACGGATGTTTTTCCCGTGGTTCAGATAGGTGGTGCTATCCTACATCCACGTTGATGGAGACTTCAACCCACGAAGGGTAACGGTTGCGCTAGTCCACGGACGGCTCCACCCACAAAGGGTAACGGTTGCGCGAGTCCATGGAGGGCTCCACCCACGAAGGGTCCACGAAGAAGCAACCACCCACAAAGGGTCCACGAAGTAGCAACCTTGTCTATCCCACCATGGCCATCGCCCACGAAGGACTTGCCTCACTAGCGGTAGATCTTCACGAAGTAGGCGTTCTCCTTGCCCTTACAAACTCCTTGGTTCAACTCCACAATCTTGTCAGAGGCTCCCAAGTGACACCTAGCCAATCTAGGAGACACCACTCTCCAAGAAGTACCAAATGGTGTGTAGGTAATGAACTCCTTGCTCTTGTGCTTCAAATGATAGTCTCCCCAACACTCAACTCTCTCTCATAGGATTTGGATTTTGTGGAAAGAAGATTTGAGTGGAAAGCAACTTGGGGAAGGCTAGAGATCAAGATTCATATCGTAGGAATGGAATATCTTGGTCTCAACACATGAGTAGGTGGTTCTCTCTCAGAACATATGAGTTGGAATTGTGTATGTGTTCTGATGGCTCTCTCCACGAATGAAGAGGAGGTGGAGGGGTATATATAGCCTCCACACAAAATCCAACCGTTACACACAGTTTTCCAATCTCGGTGGGATCGAATGAACAAACTCGGTCGGACCGAAAAGGTAAACCTAGTGACCGTTAGAGATTTTCGGTGGGACTGACATGCAACTCGGTAGGACCGATATGGTTAGGGTTTGGGCATAACGTAATCTCGATGAGACCGATTACACAAACTCGGTGAGACTGATTTTGGTAATTAGCTAACCAGAGAGTTGGTCAGGCAAACTCGGTGGGACCGATTTGCTCTTTCGGTGAGACCGAAAAGTTACAAAAAGGAAACACTGAATTTACATTGCAATCTCGGTGGGACCGATTCGCTCTTTCGGTGAGACCGAAAAGTTACGAAAGGGAAACAGAGAGTTTGCAATCCCATCTCGGTGAGACCGAGATCCCTATCGGTAGAACCGAATTGCTAGGGTTTGGCAGTGGCTTATGACAAGTGAAACTCGGTGGCGCCGGATAGAAAGAATCGGCATGACCGAGTTTGGCTTAGGGTTTAGGTCATATGTGGATATGGGAAAGTAGTTGAGGGTTTTGGAGCATATCACTAAGCACATGAAGCAAGAGGCTCATTAAGCAACACCTCATCCCTCCTTGATAGTATTGGCTTTTCCTAAAGACTCAATGTGATCTTGGATCACTAAAATATAAAATGAAGAGTCTTGAGCTTTTGAGCTTGAGCCAATCCTTTGTCCTTAGCATTTTGAAGGTTCGACTTTCACATCCATGCCATGCCAATCATTGAGCTTTCCTGAAATAATCATCTTGGAATAGCATTAGCTCAATGAGCTATATGTTGTTATGAATTACCAAAACCACCTAGGGATAGTTGCACTTTCAATCTCCCCCTTTTTGGTAATTGATGACAACATATAGATCAAAGCTTCGACAAATGATAATAAGCATGAAATATATCGTCGCTTTGAGAAGTATGTGACAAGTAAGAGCTCCCCCTAAATTTGTGCATATTTAAAATTTGCTTTGGACTGCAAATGCACAAGGAGTTAGAGTCATGGGTTACTCTTCCATGTCACATACATCTTGGTGGAGCGCTTAAAATGGTAAGAATCAAATACATGCACTCATCACCAAGAATAGTGAATGATCACATAAGATAGATAAGATGATAATATTAAGCAAACATTAAGTGTAGCTTATGATCAAACACATGATCATCAATGTCTCACGAGCAATGACATAGTATCTCAAGCACTCAAAAGCAAACAAAGTTTGAAAAACCACCAAATAAAGCAAGAGAGAATAAAAGCAACACTCTCTCTCTCGAAGCCTATGATCTATACATTTTCTCCCCCTTCGGCAACAAGTTACCAAAAAGTTCCTAGAAAATGCATAGTGCTAGATGAACTCTCAGGCTTGATCTTCAGGTGGTGGTGGAGTCCGGAGCACTCCAAGGACGAAGCCTTCTGTAGACGTGGTCAAAGTCGAGGCTGAAGTAGATGCTGGAGCTGATGGAACTGAGGCTGTAGCTGGTGCAGATGTGGTGGCTCTGGGGTCAGCAACTGGCACTGCAGACGACCTCGGACCTCGTGGCACTCTGGCAAAGGCATCAGTTGTAGTCTTGCCTCTCCTCTCCTGTATGTCATCCTGGAGCTGCTCCACTACAGTCTGAATCTCTGTCACCTTGACATCCAAGTCATAGAACTTTTGTTCCATGATTCTCTCTAGGCTTGCCTGGTTCTGAGTTAGGGTGGCTAGTCCTTTCTCAATCCGCAGGGTGGATGCAATTAGGTAACCAAGATGCTCTTGTTTGGTTTTCAAGAAATACTCAGATGCCTCCTCTTGAGTTGGCATCTTGGCAGCTTTCTCCTTCCTTGCCTTCTCCTTCTTTGCTTGTGCTTGGGCAGACGGTGGTTCATTCTCAGTCATAACAACTTGATTATCTTCAAAATCTGGACAGATGGGCAGGTGTTCCTTGTCCAATAAGTATATGCCTGTGCCCATCTTAGAGTTTATGAGATCCTGAATCTGTGGGGCATAACCACAGCTCCTCTTCTGATCTGCTGCAGTCCTCTTGATAGTTTCTACTATGAGGCTCATGACCTTGAATTTCTGAGGCACATCAAATACATGAAGCAAATTGATTGCATGGCATTTGATCATCTTGTGATCACCTGACTTGGGCAATAAGGTGTGCCTTAGGATCCAGTTAATGGTTGGCAGCCCTGATAGAAGATAATGCACAGACCCAAACTTGAAAGTATCAAGTGACTCGTTTGGAATTTCCTTGTACATGTTGGACATAGAGTTGTGGTCCATCTTCTTCTTGGCATATACATCCAAGTCATCTTCCTGCTCTTCTGGGGCATTGATCAGCTGAGCCCATTCAGCAACTATAGATTGGTACCTCGTACCTTCAGACATCCAAGTTATCCTACCATCTGGATAAAAATGGGCTGTGGAGTAGAGCTGCATGATAAGCTCCTCATTCCACTTTGTGAGCTTCTGCCAAACAAAGTCCCCTACTCTACATGCCTTGAAGGTGTCCTGCACTCCAGGGTAGTGTTCCTCGTTTTCCTTGATGTATTCCCAGTCGACCCATCTCATATCACAGACAATTAGCTTCTTGTCCAACAAAACTGTCTCATAGAAGTCCTGTTGTTCCTTGGTGTGAAACCTGTAATCCACAGCAGTTCTTCTCCTTGAAGCATACGGGTCTGCTTCTCTCCACTTCCTCAGCCCTGATTCTCTCTTGAGCTTCATATCCTCAGCCACAGGATGAGCATCGTTGTGGTCTGGGATCTTGGGCTTGAGCTTTCTCAGTACTTGCTCTTCCTCATCTTCTTCAGCAGTGTCAGGCACTGGGGCCTTGTTCTTCTCAGCAGCTGGGATGCTTCTTGTATTTCTCTTTGGCTTTGGCTTTGGAGCTGGCTTGGCCTAGGAAGCAGGTGCCCCTGATCTTATGGCATCACCCATCAGCTTGGGTGCCTTAGGTGATGGTGCAGCTACCTCTTCCTCTTCTTCCATGATGGAAGCCTTTCCAAGCACTCTGGCTACGGTCTTCTTCACCCTTTCCTTTCTTTTCTTGCCTTCAGCAGCAACTGGCTCCATGGGAGTGGGCTTCTCAGTTGAAGCTCTGGCCTTTGACATAGGCTGCCTGCCTGCTGGCCTTTTGATTTTCAATCCTGGCTTTGTGCCCTGTGCTGGCTCAACTCTCTTTGATGTGGCTTCCTCTTCCTCTGCCACATAACCTTCATCCTCAGAATCTGAAGTTCTCTTCTTCCTCTATCTGGTGGCAGCTTTTGGCAAATTGCTTGGGGTACTTCTGCTGCCATCATCTGAAGAGCTGGAGGGACTAGTGCCCTCACTCATCTGCACTTGCTCCTCTGACAAGTTCTGGCTATCACGTTGGTATGACATGATGCAAACTCTGACTGCTGATCCTATGAATAGTTTATAGATGAGGTAGAATAGATGAGCATCACAAAATGCAGAGATTTTTGCAAAAGAATGATCCAAAAACTTAGTTTTAGTTTCCCACTGAAATCATCTCGGATCTACCGATTTTTAAACTCGGTGATACCGAAGCAGTTTTGGAACCTAAAATAGTGAACTCGGTCAGACCGAGTCACAGTTCGGTGGCACCGAGACTGCTAGGGTTTCACAGAGTTCCAAAATCGGTTACATCGATAAGTAATTCTCGGTCAGACCGAGTCTCACTTGTGCAATGGCATAAGCCAAATCGGTGGGACCGAGTTTTTCAACTCGGTGGGTCCGAGATGGTTTCGGCGGAAACCTAACCCTAAAATTTTCGAATCAAAACTAATCTACGAACGCATTGACTGGATAGGAGTGTTTTAATCGTGGCAAGAATCATGATGATCACAATGTGCTAAGAATCGGATTGGGGAATAGCACAAAGATCGAGTCCATACCCTAGTTCGGCGGAGACTCGCTACGGCGGCAACGCCGGGGTAGAATTCCCGTTGACGGCGACGGAGACCAGCGACTGGAGGCGGCTGGCGGCGAGGAGACGATCCGGAGACCACGTTGGCACAGCAAGCTATCGCGCGGGCGAAGGGGTTCGGAGAAATTTCCAAATTTTTGCCCGTGACTATATATAGCCCGACCCTGTCGGTGTGACCGAGTGGAACAGCTCGGTGGCACCGAGATGCAAAACTGTATACAGTTGTTGCAACTCGATGTGACTGAAAGGTTCAAATCAGTTGCACCGAGTTCGAAAACCTAGATCAACTTAATGATCTCGGTAGGACCGAAAGTGGGGTATCGGTCAGACCGAGAATCATAAAGAGGTTTTGGAAGTTTAAGTCTATGACGAATCGGGGACTCCGAGCGCTCCTCACATAGAGTGGTTCGAAACTGACTTGATCAATTTTTGTGATGTAGCATGAATAGAGTTTGAGACGAGAAAAGCATAGATAGCT
The DNA here is from genome assembly GCF_018294505.1 of Triticum aestivum. Taxonomy (NCBI): domain Eukaryota; kingdom Viridiplantae; phylum Streptophyta; class Magnoliopsida; order Poales; family Poaceae; genus Triticum; species Triticum aestivum. The sequence goes on along the minus strand of NC_057803.1, from coordinate 345,088,996 downwards.
AGAGGAGGTTCTTAGGCATTCTTGTCCATCCACTTGGCAAAAGGAAATAAAACCAAACAATCAAAACAACATGTGGATGTCCTCGAATGAGTAAAATATGCAATCAGCATGCTCACACAATAAGATGGCAAATGAAATATGTGACAAGGCATGCACAACCAATTCTAGCATCTATCAAGCAATTTGTGATGACAAGGTCATCTATATATGAGTATATTGACTTAGGAGTCAAGTGAGAACACTTGATCATAGGTCATACTCATCGTTTAAGCTCAAGTGGGGTTACCACTTTTACATAAAGCATTATTGTGTTCACATCTTTAGAGTTGCTTTAGCTCAAGTCTTAGAGTAAAGCTCCCCCTAGATGTGATATCCCCCCTTAGAGGGATGAACTAACCTCGGGTTTTTTCGATGATGACTTCATGTAGATGTTGAAGATGTGGATGCTCAATGTTGATGTACATCACTTGGAGCTATCCATTTGAGTGAATTGCACTTTCAATACCTACATGGGTTAGTCCCACAAGGAACAAACAAGGATATCCATAGACATAGAGTGATGCACACACAAGATGATGTCCATGAAAACTTTTAGGTTACCTTGTCCCTTGTCTTACCAACAAGAGGGTTTGTGACTCCTTGAACTAGTGCAAGATGTGGAAGTTGATTGCACTTGTTCTTGCCAAAATGATAAGAGTGAAGTATGTTGGCGGAGTCACCCTCGAGAACTCTTTAGTTCTTCTTCTTTTGGATCCACACCATCTTGATGGGAATCCTTGGAGTTGTAGTCGTACTTGATGAAGTGGAACTTGAAGTAGTCTTGGGAATCCACTTGACTAAGGTCTTAGGAGCTTCTTCAAATGCATCAATTTCCTCTTGAAGCTTGTCCTTGCCTTTTTGCTTGTAGTCTTGTGGTGGAAGATCATCTTGAGCTTGTGTCCCCTTGAAAGAAGTATCATACTTCTCTTGTTGAGGAACAAACTTTGTCTTGGGGTATTGATCTTATTCCCACTCAACTCCATTGGCATTGAACTTTCGTTCAAAACCAACACCTTGATTCTTCCGGTGCATTCCTTGCTTGCGCACAATTTCCTTGAATTTCTTACTCCCGGCAAGGCTTTTGTACACTCCTTTCTCTATAATTCCCTTCAATAAGCTATTTTCTTGGTCAAGTGTAACTTGGCTAAGAGAATCATTAGTGGAATCAAGAGAACTACTAGAAGCAACAATATTGGATTTAGCATGATCATTGTTACTGCTAGAGGAAGAATCTTTCTTGTTCTTGTTACTAGACTTGACTTGAGGCATGTAAGTGGATAAGAGTAAACGCTTCGCAATGAAAGAAGAACTTTTCTTGCGGAGATCATCATTGATTGCTTTTAAGAACTCATGCTCTTGCTCAAGATTGAGCTTTTCAAAGCGTAATTTCTCATGAGCTCTTAAAAGTTCTCGATGATCTTCGAAGATAGTTTCATGAGCTAACTTAAGAGTGTTTAGTTCTTTAGTTAGAGCCTCAATCTTCTCCTTATCATTGTCATTCGTTTTATCTTGATTAGCATGATTAATTGACGTTTCATCATAGTATTCATCACTAGAGTTGTCAACAAGCAAATCATCACCTAACAAGTCATCTTCATCACTATTGAAATCAACTTACTCGGGGTGTGTTACCTTAGGACCTTTGGCCATGAAGCATCTTCCAATTCCTTCATTTGGTGAGTCAAATATGTCATAGGAGTTGGTTGACACAAGTGCTAGACCGGCAACACCTTCATCTTGAGTATCTTCGGAGTCGGAGTGAGAACTTCTCTCGGAGTGGCTGTCGGAGTCGGAGCCGGATACCCATTCACCAACATGAGCTTGATGTCTTCGTTTTGTGTAGCTCCTTGATGATTTTTCCTTCCTTTCCGAATCCTTGCTTCTCCGTGAGTATCTTCGTTCATAACGACCATCTCTACTCCTTCTCTCTCTTGGTGGTGATTCTTTGCTTCTTCTTTTTGGAGAATCTTCTCTTCTCTTGTAGGGAGCCGTACACTCATTGGAATAGTGTTCGGGTCTTCCACAACTGTAGCAGTTTCGCTCTCGACTAGAAGATCTTTTGTCATTGTAGGACCTTGACTTGAAGCTTCTATCTTTGCTTCTACTCTTGTAGAACTTGTTGAAGTTCTTCACCATTAAGCTCAATTCTTCATTGAAGTTTTGTTTCTCACTTGATGATGTAGGGGCTTCACATGAGGCTTTGTAGGCACCACTTGATTTGTTGTGAAGTTCCTCTTTATCCTTAAGTGACATCTCATGAGCAACAATTCTTCCAATCACCTCCTTTGGCTTGAGATCTTTGTAATTTGGCATCATTTGGATCAATGTGCACACGGTATCATATTTTCCATCCAAGGCTCTTAGAATCTTCTTGATGATGAATCTATCGGTCATCTCTTCACTTCCTAAGCCGGCAATCTCATTTGTGATGAGAGCAAGCCTAGAGTACATTTCAGCGACACCTTCACCATCCTTCATTTTGAACTTGTCAAGTTGACTTTGAAGCACATCCAACTTGGATTCCTTGACGGAGTCGGTACCTTTGTGCATATCAATCAAAGTGTCCCAAATTTCCTTTGCATTCTCAAGACGGCTGATTTTGTTGAATTCTTCGGGGTATAATCCGTTGAAGAGAATATCACAAGCTTGAGCATTGTATTGCAACATCTTCAACTCATCCGCGGTAGCTTCACGGTTTGGTTCTTTCCCATCAAAGAAGTCACCTTGCAAACCAACACACACAATAGCCCAAACGGCAGGGTTATGTCCAAGAATATGCATTTTCATTTTATGCTTCCAACTAGAAAAATTAGTACCATCAAAGTAAGGACCTCTACGGTGATAATTTCCCTCGCTAGACGCCATACTCTCCTAGGTTGTGAAACCAAGACTATGACCACCAAAAGCTATGGAGATCAAAGCAAATGGAGAGCAAAGCTCTGATACCACTTGTAGGATCGAAAGTATGTCTAGAGGGGGGTGATTAGACTACTTGACCAAATAAAAACTTAACCTTTTCCCAATTTTAGTTCTTGGCAGATTTTAGCTATTGTAGGACAAGTCAAGCAATCATCACACAATTCAAGCAAGCATGCAAAGAGTATATTGGCAGCGGAAAGTAAAGCATGCAACTTGCAAGAATGTAAAGGGAAGGGTTTGGAGAATTCGAACGCAATTGGAGACACGGATGTTTTTCCCGTGGTTCGGATAGGTGGTGCTATCCTACATCCACGTTGATGGAGACTTCAACCCACGAAGGGTAACAGTTGTGCGAGTCCACGGAGGGCTCCACCCACAAAGGGTAACGGTTGCGCGAGTCCACGGAGGGCTCCACCCACGAAGGGTCCATGAAGAAGCAACCACCCACAAAGGGTCCATGAAGTAGCAACCTTGTCTATCCCACCATGGCCATCGCCCACGAAAGACTTGCCTCACTAGCGGTAGATCTTCACGAAGTAGGCGATCTCCTTGCCCTTACAAACTCCTTGGTTCAACTCCACAATCTTGTCGGAGGCTCCCAAGTGACACCTAGCCAATCTAGGAGACACCACTCTCCAAGAAGTAATAAATGGTGTGTAGGTAATGAACTCCTTGCTCTTGTGCTTCAAATGATAGTCTCCCCAACACTCAACTCTCTCTCATAGGATTTGGATTTTGTGGAAAGAAGATTTGAGTGGAAAGCAACTTGGGGAAGGCTAGAGATCAAGATTCATATCGTAGGAATGGAATATCTTGGTCTCAACACATGTGTAGGTGGTTCTCTCTCAGAACATATGAGTTGGAATTGTGTATGTGTTCTGATGGCTCTCTCCACGAATGAAGAGGAGGTGGAGGGGTATATATAGCCTCCACACAAAATCCAACCGTTACACATAGTTTTCCAATCTCGGTGGGACCGAATCAACAAACTCGGTCGGACCGAAAAGGTAAACCTAGTGACCGTTAGAGATTTTCGGTGGGACTGACATGCAACTCGGTAGGACCGATATGGTTAGGGTTTGGGCATAACGTAATCTCGGTGAGACCGATTACACAAACTCGGTGAGACTGATTTTGGTAATTAGCTAACCAGAGAGTTGGTCAGGCAAACTCGGTGGGACCAATTTGCTCTTTCGGTGAGACCGAAAAGTTACAAAAAGGAAACACTGAATTTACATTGCAATCTCGATGGGACCGATTCGCTCTTTCGGTGAGACCGAAAAGTTACGAAAGGGAAATAGAGAGTTTGTAATCCCATCTTGGTGAGACCGAGATCCCTATCGGTAGAACTGAATTGCTAGGGTTTGGCAGTGGCTTATGACAAGTGAAACTCGGTGGCGCCGGATAGAAAGAATCGGTATGACCGAGTTTGGCTTAGGGTTTAGGTCATATGTGGATACGGGAAAGTAGTTGAGAGTTTTGGAGCATATCACTAAGCACATGAAGCAAGAGGCTCATTAAGCAACACCTCATCCCTCCTTGATAGTATTGGATTTTCCTAAAGACTCAATGTGATCTTGGATCACTAAAATATAAAATGAAGAGTCTTGAGCTTTTGATCTTGAGCCAATCCTTTGTCCTTAGCATTTTGAGGGTTCCACTTTCACATCCATGCCATGCCAATCATTGAGCTTTCCTTAAATAATCATCTTGGAATAGCATTATCTCAATGAGCTATATGTTGTTATGAATTACCAAAACCACCTAGGGATAGTTGCACTTTCAATCTCCCCCTTTTTGGTAATTGATGACAACATATAGATCAAAGCTTCGACAAATGATAATAAGCATGAAATATATCGTCGCTTTGAGAAGTATGTGACAAGTAAGAGCTCCCCCTAAATTTGTGCATATTTAAAATTTGCTTTGGACTGCAAATGCACAAGGAGTTAGAGTCATGGGTTACTCTTCCATGTCACATACATCTTCATGGAGCGCTTAAAATGATAAGAATGAAATACATGCACTCATCACCAAGAATAGTGAATGATGACATAAGATAGATAAGATGATAATATTAAGCAAACATTAAGTGTAGCTTATGATCAAACACATGATCATCAATGTCTCACGAGCAATGACATAGTATCTCAAGCACTCAAAAGCAAACAAAGTTCGAAAAACCACCAAATAAAGCAAGAGAGAATAAAAGCAACACTCTCTCTCTCTCGAAGCCTATGATCTATACATTTTCTCCCCCTTTGGCAACAAGTTACCAAAAAGTTCCTAGAAAATGCATAGTGCTAGATCGACTCTCAGGCTTGATCTTCAGGTGGTGGTGGAGTCCGGAGCACTCCAAGGACGAAGCCTTCTGTAGACCTGGTCGGAGTCGAGGCTGAAGTAGATGCTGGAGCTGTTTGAACTGAGGCTGTAGCTGGTGCAGACGTGGTGGCTCTGGGGTTAGCAACTGGCACTGCAGACGACCTCGGACCTCGTGGCACTCTGGCAAAGGCACCAGTTGTAGTCTTGCCTCTCCTCTCCTGTATGTCATCCTGGAGCTGCTCCACTGCAGTCTGAATCTCTGTCACCTTGACATCCAAGTCATAGAACTTTTGTTCCATGATTCTCTCTAGGCTTGCCTGGTTCTGAGTTAGGGTGGCTAGTCCTTTCTCAATCCGCAGGGTGGATGCAATTAGGTAACCAAGATGCTCTTGTTTGGTTTTCAAGAAATACTCATATGCCTCCTCTTGAGTTGGCATCTTGGCAGCTTTCTCCTTCCTTGCCTTCTCCTTCTTTGCTTGTGCTTGGGCAGACGGTGGTTCATTCTCAGTCATAACAACTTGATTATCTTCAAAATCTGGACGGATGGGCAGGTGTTCCTTGTCCAATAAGTATATGCCTGTGCCCATCTTACAGTAGATGAGCTCCTGAATCTATTGGGCATAACCACAGCTCCTCTTCTGATCTGCTGCAGTCCTCTTGATAGTTTCTACTATGAGGCTCATGACCTTGAATTTCTGAGGCACAGCAAATACATGAAGCAAATTGATTGCATGGCCTCTGATCATCTTGTGATCACCTGACTTGGGCAATAAGGTGTGCCTTAGGATCCAGTTAATGGTTGGCAGCCCTGACAGAAGATAATGCATAGACCCAAACTTGAAAGTATCAAGTGCCTCGTTTGGAATTTCCTTGTACATGTTGTACATAGAGTTGTGGTCCATCTTCTTCTTGGCATATACATCCAAGTCATCTTCCTGCTCTTCTAGGGCATTGATCAGCTGAGCCCATTCAGCAACTGTAGATTGGTACCTCGTACCTTCAGACATCCAAGTTATCCTACCATCTCGATAAAAATGGGCTGTGGAGTAGAACTGCATGATAAGCTCCTCATTCCACTTTGTGAGCTTTTGCCCAACAAAGTCCTGTACTCCACATGCCTTGAAGCTGTCCTGCACTCTAGGGTAGTGTTCCTCATTTTCCTTGATGTATTCCCAGTCGACCCATCTCATATCACAGACAATTGGCTTCTTGTCCAACAAAACTGTCTCATAGAAGTCCTGCTTTTCCTTGGTGTGAAACCTGTAATCCACAGCAGTTCTTCTCCTTGAAGCATACGGGTCTGCTTCTCTCCACTTCCTTAGCCCTGAGTCTCTCCTGAGCTGCATATCCTCAGCCACAGGATGAGCATCATTGTGGTCTGGGATCTTGGGCTTGAGCTTTCTCAGTACTTGCTCTTCCTCATCTTCTTCAGCAGTGTCAGGCACTGGGGCCTTGTTCTTCTCAGCAGCTGGGATGCTTCTTGTATTTCTCTTTGGCTTTGGCTTTGGAGCTGGCTTGGCCTTGGAAGCAGCTGCCCCTGATCTTATGGCATCACCCATCAGCTTGGGTGCCTTAGGTGCTAGTGCAGCTACCGCTTCCTCTTCTTCCATGATGGAAGCCTTTCCAAGCACTCTAGCTACGGTCTTCTTCACCCTTTCCTTTCTTTTCTTGCCTTCAGCAGCAACTGGCTCTATGGGAGTGGGCTTCTCAGTTGAAGCTCTGGCCTTTGACATAGGCTGCCTGCCTGCTAGCCTTTTGATTTTCAATCCTGGCTTTGTGCCCTATGCTGGCTCAACTCTCTTTGATGTGGATTCCTCTTCCTCTGCCACATAATCTTCATCCTCAGAATATGAAGTTCTCTTCTTCCTCTGTCTGGTGGCAGCTTTTGGCAAATTGCTTGGGGTACTTCTGCTGCCATCATCTGAAGAGCTGGAGGGACTAGTGCCCTCACTCATCTGCACTTGCTTCTCTGACAAGTTCTGGCTATCACTTTGGTCTGACATGATGCAAACTCTGACTGCTGATCCTATGAATAGTTTATAGATGAGGTAGAATAGATGAGCATCACAAAATGCAGAGATTTTTGCAAAAGAATGATCCAAAAACTTAGTTTTAGTTTCCAATTGAAATCATCTCGGATCTACCGATTTTTAAACTCGGTGATACCGAAGCAGTTTTGGAACCTAAACTAGTGAACTCAGTCAGACCGAGTCACAGTTTGGTGGCACCGAGACTGCTAGGGTTTCACAGAGTTCCAAAATCGGTCACATCGATAAGTAATTCTTGGTCAGACTGAGTCTCACTTGTGCAATGGCATAAGCCAAATCGGTGGGACCGAGTTTTTCAACTCGGTGGGTCTGAGATGGTTTCGACGGAAACCTAACCCTAAAATTTTCGAATCAAAACTAATCTACGAACGCATTGACTGGATAGGAGTGTTTCAATCGTGGCAAGAATCATGATGATCACAATGTGCTAAGAATCGGATTGGGGAATAGCACAAAGATCGAGTCCATACCCTAGTTCGGCGGAGACTCGCTACGGCGGCAACGGCGGGGTAGAATTCCCGTTGACGGTGACAGAGACCAGCGACTGGAGGCGGCTGGCGGCGAGGAGACGATCCGGAGACCATGTTGGCAGAGCAAGCTATCGCGCGGGCGAAGGGGTTCGGAGAAATTTCCAAATTTTTGCCTGTGACTATATATAGCCCGACCCTGTCGGTGTGACCGAGTGGAACAGCTCGTGGCACCGAGATGCAAAACTGTATACAGTTGTTGCAACTCGGCGTGACCGAAAGGTTCAAATCGGTTGCACCAAGATCGAAAACCTAGATCAACTTAATGATCTCGGAGGACCGAAAGTGGGGTATCGGTCAGACCGAGAATCATAAAGAGGTTTTGGAAGTTTAAGTCTATGACGAATCGGGGACTCCGAGCGCTCCTCACACAGAGTGGTTCGAATCTGACTTGATCAAATTTTGTGATGTAGCATGAATAGAGTTTGAGACGAGAAAAGCATAGATAGCTAGAGGAGGTTCTTAGGCATTCTTGTCCATCCACTTGGCAAAAGGAAATAAAACCAAACAATCAAAACAACAAGTGGATGTCCTCGAATGAGTAAAATATGCAATCAGCATGCTCACACAATAAGATGGCAAATGAAATATGTGACAAGGCATGCACAACCAATTATAGCATCTATCAAGCAATTTGTGATGACAAGGTCATCTATATATGAGTATATTGACTTAGGAGTCAAGTGAGAACACTTGATCATAGGTCATACTCATCGTTTAAGCTTAAGTGGGGTTACCACTTTTACATAAAGCATTGTTGTGTTCACATCTTTAGAGTTGCTTTAGCTCAAGTCTTAGAGTAAAGCTCCCCCTAGATGTGATATCCCCCCTTAGAGGGATGAACTAACCTCGGGTTTTGTCGATGATGACTTCATGTAGATGTTGAAGATGTGGATGCTCAATGTTGATGTAGATCACTTGGAGCTATCCATTTGAGTGAATTGCACTTTTAATACCTACATGGGTTAGTCCCACAAGGAACAAACAAGGATATCCATAGACATAGAGTGATGCACACACAAGATGATGTCCATGAAAACTTTTAGGTTACCTTGTCCCTTGTCTTACCAACAAGAGGGTTTGTGACTCCTTGAACTAGTGCAAGATGTGGAAGTTGATTGCACTTGTTCTTGCCAAAATGATAAGAGTGAAGTATGTTGGCGGAGTCACCCTCGAGAACTCTTTAGTTCTTCTTCTTTTGGATCCACACCATCTTGATGGGAATCCTTGGAGTTGTAGTCGTACTTGATGAAGTGGAACTTGAAGTAGTCTTGGGAATCCACTTGACTAAGGTCTTAGGAGCTTCTTCAAATGCATCAATTTCCTCTTGAAGCTTGTCCTTGCCTTTTTGCTTGTAGTCTTGTGGTGGAAGATCATCTTGAGCTTGTGTCCCCTTGAAAGAAGTATCATACTTCTCTTGTTGAGGAACAAACTTTGTCTTGGGGTATTGATCTTCTTCCCACTCAACTCCATTGGCATTGAACTTTCGTTCAAAAGCAACACCTTGATTCTTCCAGTGCATTCCTTGCTTGCGCACAATTTCCTTGAATTTCTTACTCCCGGCAAGGCTTTTGTACACTCCTTTCTCTATAATTCCCTTCAATAAGCTATTTTCTTGGTCAAGTGTAACTTGGCTAAGAGAATCGTTAGTGGAATCAAGAGAACTACTAGAAGCAACAATATTGGATTTAGCATGATCATTGTTACTGCTAGAGGAAGAATCTTTCTTGTTCTTGTTACTAGACTTGACTTGAGGCATGTAAGTGGATAAGAGTAAACGCTTCGCAATGAAAGAAGAACTTTTCTTGCGGAGATCATCATTGATTGCTTTTAAGAACTCATGCTCTTGCTCAAGATTGAGCTTTTCAAAGCGTAATTTCTCATGAGCTCTTAAAAGTTCTCGATGATCTTCGAAGATAGTTTCATGAGCTAACTTAAGAGTGTTTAGTTCTTTAGTTAGAGCCTCAATCTTCTCCTTATCATTGTCATTCGTTTTATCTTGATTAGCATGATTAATTGACGTTTCATCATAGTATTCATCACTAGAGTTGTCAACAAGCAAATCATCACCTAACAAGTCATCTTCATCACTATTGAAATCAACTTACTCGGGGTGTGTTACCTTAGGACCTTTGGCCATGAAGCATCTTCCAATTCCTTCATTTGGTGAGTCAAATATGTCGTAGGAGTTGGTTGACACAAGTGCTAGACCGGCAACACCTTCATCTTGAGTATCTTTGGAGTCGGAGTGATAACTTCTCTCGGAGTGGCTGTCGGAGTCGGAGCCGGATACCCATTCACCAACATGAGCTTGATGTCTTCGTTTTGTGTAGCTCCTTGATGATTTTTCCTTCCTTTCCGAATCCTTGCTTCTTCGTGAGTATCTTCGTTCATAACGACCATCTCTACTCCTTCTCTCTCTTGGGGTGATTCTTTGCTTCTTCTTTTTGGAGAATCTTCTCTTCTCTTGTAGGGAGCCGTACACTCATTGGAATAGTGTCCGGGTCTTCCACAACTGTAGCAGTTTCGCTCTCGACTAGACGATCTTTTGTCATTGTAGGACCTTGACTTGAAGCTTCTATCTTTGCTTCTACTCTTGTAGAACTTGTTGAAGTTCTTCACCATTAAGCTCAATTCTTCATTGAAGTTTTGTTTCTCACTTGATGATGTAGGGGCTTCACATGAGGCTTTGTAGGCACCACTTGATTTGTTGTGAAGTTCCTCTTTATCCTTAAGTGACATCTCATGAGCAACAATTCTTCCAATCACCTCCGTTGGCTTGAGATCTTTGTAATTTGGCATCATTTGGATCAATGTGCACACGGTATCATATTTTCCATCCAAGGCTCTTAGAATCTTCTTGATGATGAATCTATCGGTCATCTCTTCACTTCCTAAGCCGGCAATCTCATTTGTGATGAGAGCAAGCCTAGAGTACATTTCAGCAACACCTTCACCATCCTTCATTTTGAACTTGTCAAGTTGACTTTGAAGCACATCCAACTTGGATTCCTTGACGGAGTCGGTTCCTTCGTGCATATCAATCAAAGTGTCCCAAATTTCCTTTGCATTCTCAAAACGGCTGATTTTGTTGAATTCTTCGGGGCACAATCCGTTGAAGAGAATATCACAAGCTTGAGCATTGTATTGCAACATCTTCAACTCATCCGCGGTAGCTTCACGGTTTGGTTCTTTCCCATCAAAGAAGTCACCTTGCAAACCAACACACACAATAGCCCAAACAGCGGGGTTATGTCCAAGAATATGCATTTTCATTTTATGCTTCCAACTAGCAAAATTAGTACCATCAAAGTAAGGACCTATACGGTGATAATTTCCCTCGCTAGACGCCATACTCTCCTAGGTTGTGAAACCAAGACTATGACCACCAAAAGCTATGGAGATCAAAGCAAATGGAGAGCAAAGCTCTGATACCACTTGTAGGATCGAAAGTATGTCTAGAGGGGGGTGATTAGACTACTTGACCAAATAAAAACTTAACCTTTTCCCAATTTTAGTTCTTGGCAGATTTTAGCTATTGTAGGACAAGTCAAGCAATCATCACACAATTCAAGCAAGCATGCAAAGAGTATATTGGCAGCGGAAAGTAAAGCATGCAACTTGCAAGAATGTAAAGGGAAGGGTTTGGAGAATTGGAACGCAATTGGAGACACGGATGTTTTTCCCGTGGTTCGGATAGGTGGTGCTATCCTACATCCACGTTGATGGAGACTTCAACCCACGAAGGGTAACGGTTGCGCGAGTCCACGGAGGGCTCCACCCACAAAGGGTAATGGTTGCGCGAGTCCACGGAGGGCTCCACCCACGAAGGGTCCACGAAGAAGCAACCACCCACAAAGGGTCCATGAAGTAGCAACCTTGTCTATCCCACCATGGCCATCGCCCACGAAGGACTTGCCTCACTAGCGGTAGATCTTCACGAAGTAGGCGATCTCCTTGCCCTTACAAACTCCTTGGTTCAACTCCACAATCTTGTCGGAGGCTCCCAAGTGACACCTAGCCAATCTAGGAGACACCACTCTCCAAGAAGTAACAAATGGTGTGTAGGTAATGAACTCCTTGCTCTTGTGCTTCAAATGATAGTCTCCCCAATACTCAACTCTCTCTCATAGGATTTGGATTTTGTGGAAAGAAGATTTGAGTGGAAAGCAACTTGGGGAAGGCTAGAGATCAAGATTCATATGGTAGGAATGGAATATCTTGCTTTCAACACATGAGTAGGTGGTTCTCTCTCAGAACATATGAGTTGGAATTGTGTATGTGTTCTGATGGCTCTCTCCATGAATGAAGAGGAGGTGGAGGGGTATATATAGCCTCGACACAAAATCCAACCGTTACACACAGTTTTCCAATCTCAGTGGGACCGAATCAACAAACTCGGTCGGACCGAAAAGGTAAACCTAGTGACCGTTAGAGATTTTCGGTGGGACTGACATGCAACTCGGTAGGACCGATATGGTTAGGGTTTGGGCATAACATAATCTCGGTGAGACCGATTACACAAACTCGGTGAGACCGATTTTGGTAATTAGCTAACGAGAGAGTTGGTCAGGCAAACTCGGTGGGACCGATTTGCTCTTTCGGTGAGACCGAAAAGTTAGAAAAATGGAACACTGAATTTACATTGCAATCTCGGTGGGACCGAAAAGTTACGAAAGGGAAGCAGAGAGTTTGCAATCCCATCTCGGTGAGACCGAGATCCCTATCGGTAGAACCGAATTGCTAGGGTTTGGCTGTGGCTTATGACAAGTGAAACTCGGTGGCGCCGGATAGAAAGAATCGGTATGACCGAGTTTGGCTTAGGGTTTAGGTCATATGTGGATATGGGAAAGTAGTTGAGGGTTTTGGAGCATATCACTAAGCACATGAAGCAAGAGGCTCATTAAGCAACACCTCATCCCTCCTTGATAGTATTGGCTTTTCCTAAAGACTCAATGTGATCTTGGATCACTAAAATATAAAATGAAGAGTCTTGAGCTTTTGAGCTTGAGCCAATCCTTTGTCATTAGCATTTTGAGGGTTCCACTTTCACATCCATGCCATGCCAATCATTGAGCTTTCCTGAAATAATCATCTTGGAATAGCATTAGCTCAATGAGCTATATGTTGTTATGAATTACCAAAACCACCTAGGGATAGTTGCACTTTCATAAGGCAAACTTGTTTAACTTATGTCTGTACTCAGATATTGTTGTTTCCGCTGACTCGTCTATGATCGAGCTCTTGTATTCGAGCCCTCGAGGCCCCTGGCTTGTAATATGATGCTTGTATGACTTATTTTATTTGTAGAGTTGTGTTGTGATATCTTCCCGTGAGTCCCTGATCTTGATCGTGCATGTTTGCGTGTATGATTAGTGTACGATTGAGTAGGGGGCATCACAGTTGCTAGTAGTGTTGATTACTCCTTGTAGTTGATGCTAGTTGGTTTATTCGGTGGAAGATTATATGCTCAAATCCTTTATGCATATTAATACCCCTCTGATTATGAACATGAATATGATTTGTGAGTAGTTACGTTTGTTCCTGAGGACATGGGAGAAGTCTTGCTGCAAGTAGTCATGTGAATTTGGTATTCGTTCGATATTTTGATGAGATGTATGTTGTCTCTCCTCTAGTGGTGTCATGTGAACGTCGACTACTTGACACTTCACCATTGTTTGGGCCTAGGGGAAGGCATTGGGAAGTAATAAGTATATGATGGGTTGCTAGAGTGACAGAAGCTTAAACCCTAGTTTATGCGTTGCTTCGTAAGGGGCTGATTTGGATCCATATGTTTCATGCCATGGTTATGTTTACCTTAATACTTCTTTTGTAGTTGCGGATGCTTGCAAGAGGGGTTAATCATAAGTGGGATGCTTGTCCAAGGAAGGGCAGTACCCAAGCACCGGTCCACCCACATATCAAATTATCAAAGTAACGAATGCGAATCATATGAGCATGATGAAAACTAGCTTGACGATAATTCCCATGTGTCCTCGGGAGCACTTTCCTTTATATAAGAGTTTGTCCAGGCTTGTCCTTTGCTACAAAAAGGATTGGGCCACGTTGCTGCACCTTGTTTACTTTTATTACTTGCTACCCATAACGAATTACCTTATCACAAAACTATCTGTTACCGATAATTTCAGTGCTTTTAGAGAATACCTTACTGAAAACTGCTTGTCGTTTCCTTTTGCTCCTCTTTGGGTTCGACACTCTTACTTATCGAAAGGACTACGATAGATCCCCTATACTTGTGGGTCATCAATCATCACATGAGATAGAGTAGTCATCAATGGCGAACATCTCTATGTTGATCATATCTACTATACGATTCACGTTTGATCTTTCGGTCTCTAGTGTTCCGAGGCCATGTCTGTACATGCTAGGCTCGTCAAGTTTAACACAAGTATTCCGCATGTGCAAAACTGTCTTGCACCCGTTCTATGTGAACGTAGAGTCTATCACACCCGATCATCACGTGGTGTCTCAACACGATGAACTGTAGCAATGGTGCATACTTAGGGAGAACACTTTTACCTTGAAATTTTTTTAAGGGATCATCTTATAATGCTACCGCCGTACCAAGCAAAATAAGATGCACAAAAGATAAACATCACATGCAATCAAAATATGTGACATGATATGGCCATCATCATCTTGTGATTTTTATCTCCATCTCCAAAGCATCATCATGATCTCCATCGTCACCGACTCGACACCTTGATCTCCATCGTAGCTTCATGGTCGTCTCGCCAACTATTGCTTCTACAACTATCGCTAACGCATAGTGATAAAGTAAAGCAATTACATGGCATTTGCATTTCATACAATAAAGAGACAACCATAAGGCTCATGCCGGTTGTCAGATATCTTACAAAACATGATCATCTCATACAATAACGTTTATCACATCATGTCTTGACCATATATCATCACAACATGCCCTACAAAAACAAGTTCGATGTCCTCTACTTTGTTGTTTGCAAGCTTTACATGGCTGCTACGGGCTTCTAGCAAGAACCATTCTTACCTACGCATCAAAGCACAATGGTGTTTCGTCAAGTTTGTTATTTTAACCTTCTTCAAGGACCGACCGCAGTCAAACTTGATTCAACTAAAGTAGGAGAAACAGACACCCGCTAGCCACCTTTATGCAAAACTAGTTGCATGTCTGTCGGTGGAACTGGTCTCATGAACATGGTCATGTAAGGTTGGTCCGGGCCGCTTCATCCAAAAATACCACAGAATCAAAATAATACATTGGTGGTTGTTGTAAGTGCATCTAGTGCCACCCCTAGTTGGTTTTGGAGTATTGACGACAAACCTAGTTGAGGGACTAATGTGTTTGTGAGAATTGTAGGATAACACAGGTAGAAGTCCCTCAATGATTCGGTTTTACTACCAGAGATGACCCCTAAAAATGTATGAAGACATTAAAGCCAAAGGTGGTATATGAAGATATTCATATTGAAGACTATGACAAAAGAAGACACGTTATGAAGCCTATGGAGCTCGAAGACTTAGATCTTTCGTAGTTCTTTTTCTTTTGTGTTGAGTCATAGGAACCACCGTATTGTTAAGTGGGGTCCAGGAGAACCAGTCAGAATGACTAAAGTGATGCCTAAACCTAAAACCTATGTCTTCGAGTGAAGACAATGAGAGTGAATCTTGTCCAGAGCCGGACAAGTCAGCTTTGCTTGTAGCCCAAGTAAAGTTGCCATGAGAGTTTGAAATCTGACCGTTGAGACACGTGTCAGTTCCTTAGTGACCTAGGGTTATTTCGGACAAATTAGGTCGGGTTGCCAAGTGGCTATAAATAGCCCACCCCCTGCAACCATAAACGGTTGGCTGCTCAAATTTCAGTGCACGGCTTTTGTCGTTTGAGAGCAACCCACCTCGAAGCCTTTGAGAGAAAATTCCTAGCGAGGAGAAAAGCCCTAACCACCCAAAGCCAGAGAGAATTGGGCATCACTTAAGTCTTCTTGTCTGTGTGATCTGAAGACTTATTACACTTGAGGACTGTGCATCCCCAGACGGTTAGGCGTCGTGTTCAGAGCATCCAAGAGACATTGTGGATTGCCAGTGAACGAAGTCTGTGAAGGTTTGGGAGTCTACCTAGAAGACTTACCAGAGTGATTGGGCGAGGACTATGTGACCTTAGCTCAAGGAGAATACGGTGAGGACTTGGTGTCCTGAGCTGCGTGTTCAGGACTGGGTGTCCGGGACTGTGTGTCCTAAGGTTTAAATACCTAGCCGCTCCAACCAGACGTACAGTTGTCACAACAACTGGAACTGGTCCAACACATCATTGTCTTCAACGAGTCACTGGTTTCATCTTCACTTCCCCTTTTCTTACTGTTACTCATTGTGAAGTCATTGCATGCTTGCTCTACCTTTTGTCTTCACAACGTGAATGTATGATCTGTTTGGCTTCATAACTTCTTCCTACCTAATCCTTATTACACTGCAGCTATTTGTCATTGTGCTTTCACTCTATTGAATACTTGACCATGGCTTGCCTAGTGTAATCTAACTTCTGCTGCATAGTAATAGGCATATCTTCACTGTCTGTCTTCATAATTCCCACGTTTTGAAGACTTTCATAAAAATCGCCTATTCACCCCCCCTCTAGTCGATATAACGCACTTTCAATTGGTATCAGAGCAAGGTGCTCCCTTGTTCTGTGTGATTCGGTTTAACCACCTGGAGTTTTAGCTATGTCGACTGCAGGGATAATCAAAGTCTCCGCTGCGTGCCCCGTCTTCGATGGAATTGAATATCCCTACTGGAAGAATAAGATGCGCGTGCATCTTGAAGCCATTGACGTCGACCTATGGTATGTCGTCGAGAACGGCGTTCCCAAGGCTGGAGAAGGTGTCACTGCTGCTGATGTCAAGAAGTTCACTCAACTGGACTCTACCACCAAAAATATCATCTGTGGTCATCTGACAAAAGGACAGTATGGCCGTGTGAGTGCCTTGAAGACATCCAAGCTGGTCTGGGACTGGCTCTGCAAGGTCAATGAAGGCATCTCAACCCAGAGAGATCAAAGAATCAGTGTTCTTCGCAACCTCTTCAACTGCTTCAAGCGAAATGACAATGAGAATGTCCAGCACACATTTGACCGGCTCACTGACATCACAAATGAGCTTCAAGCCCTCGGCGCCACTGAGATCACCAAACATGAAATCGTCAAGACGCTGCTGAGATCACTTGATAGTTCGTTTGACATCCTAGCCCTGATGATTCAAGAACGTCCTGATTTCAAGACGCTCGATCCGTCTGACATACTTGAGAGGCTCAACACACATGAGTTTCAGCTTTCTGAGAAAAGAGATATCTATGGTCCAAACTATGGGCGAACTCGTGCCTTGAAGGCAAAAGTTGTTTCCTCATCTGAAGAAGAATCTGACAGCAGTTCTGATGATCCTGAAGACATCGGAAGGGAACTTGCAATGCTAGTGAAGAAGTTCCAAAAATTCACCAAGAAGAAAGTCTTCAGAAAATCTTCACGATGAAGCTCAAGGAATGATGAAGCTTCTGCTCATGACTACAAGAAGAAAACATGTCACAAGTGCAAGAAAACTGGACATTTCATCTCTGAGTGCCCACAGTGGGACAATGAGAACAGAAGGAAGAAGAAGAGCAAGGAATATGATTCTGACGACAAAAAGAAGAAGAAATACTCAAAGTCTTCTTCCAAGTCTTCCTCAAAGTCTTCATCACACAAGAAGAGCTCATCTGGCAAGGCACGTGCTTTGTTGGCAAGGAAATGGATTCAGAGGAGGAGTCCACTTCTGAGGAGGCAGAGGTGGAGTCTGAGGAGGAGTCTGATTCTGGCATTGCGAGTCTGGCTACAGCATACATCGCCAAGTCCATCTTCAACACTGAAGACAATGACTTCATCACCGACACCGATGCAAATGACAAGAACGACTCCACTCCTACCTACTGCTTCATGGCACGTGGTGCCAAGGTAAACACATGCACTACTTGCTATCAAACATCCAGTGACAATGACTCTGATTGTGATTCAAAACCCAGTTACAAAACACTTGCCAAAATTGCAACTGAATAACAAAAGGCAATGGAACATATTCAAAATCTGTTAGACAGAAGCGATGATCTGTTGGGTGCTGAAATGACTCGATCTGAATCCTTAATTGAAGACATAAAAAATCTTCACGTTAAGTATCAGGAACTTGAAGATCGTCTTGATACTCTCTCAACAACTCATGAAAAGCTTTCTTATGATTATCTTCAAAGGAAGCAAGAACTTGAGAAATTGAGAGCGGCTCATGAAGATCTTCAAAAGGAAAACGAGTCACTTCGCGCTGAACAGATCAGTTCCACTCAGGAAGGATTTGAACCACCATGTCTTAAATGCATTGAGCGTGATAATGCTACTTCTGTTGCTGAATGTTCCACTGCTACTGCTGTTGCAATATCTTCAACTGTTAATGTGGTAACTAACCCCTCTGCTAAGGATACCACTGCTATTGCTGATGAGAATGCTAGGTTGAAGACATTGCTTGAAACAGGGATGTACAAAAGTCTTAAAGGACATCAGACATTATGTGATGTCCTCAAGAAGCAGATTCTGAACCAAAACCCTAGGAAAGACGGTGTTGGGTTCGTAAGGAAAATAAATGCAGATGGCTCTTACTGGAAACCTGAGCAGTACCCCAAAACCACATGGGTTGCTGCAAAGGAACCTTCAGCAGATCCATCAAATTTATCTGGCTTCACATGTGCTAACCCCATTATTATTGATGAATCCTTTGATGCAAACTATAAACTGTTTAAGAATCAGAATGGTGAAGTGTTTGCCAGGTACATTGGTACTAACTGCAGGAATGGACTGCCTATGAAGAAGATCTGGGTTCCGAAAAAGTGTCTGGAAAATCTTCCTGTGAATGTCTTCATGACACCTCACTCGAAGAAGACAAACCTCAGACCCAAGGCTTCATACGGTCCAAAGGCTTCATACAAATAGAGGACTCACCTGAGTCACACTAACGCAAATGTTTTGCAGGGAAACCATACTCACGCATATGAATATGAGAGCGGTTCATCGAACCATCATGTTCATATGACCAAAAATTATTCTGCTTATTCCTATGAGTATTATTGTCCACCTGCAAGACTGTTTGCTAAGGCTTCAAAGCCAAAATTCTCAGATGCTGCACTTAGACTTATTGCTTCTAAGCCACCCTTGAAGATGTGGGTGGTTAAGAAAGCTTAACTCTCTTTTGCAGGGAAAGGTCTCCAGCAGAAAAACAAAATCTTCTGACACTATTGCTGGGGACCTTAAAAATCTTGTAGGGCGCAAGATAAAATGCCCGAATGGCATCATTATGTACTTCATTCCTGAATTGCATGCTACTCTCCCTATTAGTCCTAATCTGGATCTAAGTTTTCATAACCCACTGGTTCGTCAAATGTTTTTGCTTCACAATTCTCTTCGTGAAGCCTATCCCCCTAACTGCACTGTAGGGTACGGCACCAGCGTCTTCAAAGTCTTCAGAATGGATTATTGACAGTGGGTGTACAAATCACATGACTGGCAAAAGAAGCCTTCTTATGGACTCAACCCTACGTCCATCCGACAAGAGCCACATCACATTTGCTGACACTGGTAAAAGTAAGGTATTGGGTCTAGGTAGAGTTGCAATCTCAAAGGATCAACACATGGATAAAGTCATGCTTGTTGAATCCCTTGGCTTCAACTTAATGTCTGTCTCAATGCTTTGCGATTTGAACATGATCGTAATGTTTGGAAAATATCATTGCCTAGTACTAATGGAATCTGACAAGTCTCTAGTGTTTGAAGGGTATCGAAAAGATGATCTATACGTGGTAGATTTCTCAGCAGGGCCACAACTTGCAGTATGTCTACTTGCAAAAGCTTCAGAATGCTGGCTTTGGCATCGGAGGCTTGGGCATGCTGGCATGAGGAACCTCCACACCCTTGCGAAGAAGAAGCATGTCATAGGCATCGAGGGTGTCAAGTTCAAGAAAGATCACTTATGCGGTGCCTGTGAAGCAGGGAAGATGACGAGGGCAAAACATCCTTCGAAGACAATCATGACTACTACTCAACCCTTCGAACTGCTCCACATGGATCTTTTCGGTCCCACTCACTACTCAACTTTTACTACTACTGCTTGCCTCTATGGCTTCGTCATTGTTGATGATTACTCTAGATATACTTGGGTGCACATAATCCTTTACAAGACTGAAGTGCAGGATGTCTTCAGACGCTTCGCCAATTGTGCTATGAACAATTTTGGCGCCAAGATAAAGCACATCAGAAGTGAAAATGGCACTAAATTCAAGAACACTGGCCTTGATACATATCTTGATACCTTGGGCATCACACATGAATTCTCAGCTCCGTACACGCCACAGCAGAATGGCGTCGTCGAACGCAAGAACAGAACGCTCATTGAGATGGCCAGAACGATGCTAGATGAATACAAGACTCCAAGAAAATTCTGGACTGAAGCCATTGACACTGCATGCCATACAATCAATCATGTTTATCTTCACAAGCTTCTGAACAAGACATCATATGAGCTCCTTACTGGCAAAAAGCCAAATGTTAGTTACTTCAGAGTATTTGGCACAAGTGCTGGATCAAGGACCCACACCACACCTCAAAGTTTGCACCAAAAGCACATGAGGGTTTTATGCTTGGATATGGAAAGGATTCGCACTCCTACAGAGTCTTCAATCTCTTTCATTACAAAGTGGTTGAGACAGTGGATGTGCGGTTCGATGAGACAAATGGTTCACAAAGAGAGCAACTGCCAAATGTGCTAGATGAAATTCCAGCTAGTGAATCAATCAAGCTAATGGGAACTAGAGAGATTATACCTTCTGAAGCTCATCCTGAAGAAGAACTTATCATCTCAGCACCTGATCAACATGAAGACAATGCTCAGCCTGAAGACATTCCTCCCAACAGCAACACAGATCAGCAAGAGCAAAGTCTTTGCCCTGTACATCCTCGTGTTGCCAATGAAGTGCAGATTGACAGAATAATAGATAGCATCAATGCACCTGGTCCACTCACTCGTTCAAGGGCAACTCAGCTAGCAAATTTCTGTGGGCACTTCGCATTCGTCTCAATATCAGAACCCAAGAAAGTTGAAGAAGCCTTCATGGAACCTGAATGGATTCAAGCTATGCAAGAAGAGCTTCAATAGTTTGAGCTGAATAATGTATGGGAACTGGTTAAGCGTCCTGATCCATGGAAGCACAACATAATAGGCACCAAATGGATAAACCGCAACAAACAAGATGAGCATGGTCAAGTTGTCAGAAACAAAGCTCGTCTCGTTGCTCAAGGATATACTCAAGTGGAAGGCATTGACTTCGATGAAACATTTGCTCCTGTGGCTAGGCTTGAAGCCATACGCATACTGCTGGCCTATACAAATCATCATAACATACTTCTATATCAAATGGATGTGAAAAGTGCCTTTCTCAATGGCAAGATTGAAGAAGAAGTGTATGTTGCACAACCGCCTGGCTTTGAAAATCCAAAACATCCTGACATGGTATACAAGCTCAACAAGGAACTGTATGGCCTCAAACAAGCCCCTAGGGCCTGGTATGACACACTCAAATATTTCCTGAAGAGCAAAGGCTTCATGCCTGGTTCCCTAGATCCCACTCTTTTCACGAAGACATATGATGGTGAACTATTTGTGTGCCAAATATATGTGGATGAAATTATCTTCGGCTGCACCAATCAGAAGTACAGTGAAGAGTTTGGATATATGATGCAAGAGCAATATCAGATGTCCATGATGGGGGAGCTGAAGTTCTTCCTTGGTCTTCAAATACGACAACAACGCAATGGCATCTTCATATCTCAAGAGAAGTATCTCAAAGATTGCCTGAAGAAGTTCGGTATGCAAGACTGCAAAGGCTTCACAACACCAATGCCAGCCAAACATCATCTAGGTCCTGACGACAATGGTAAAGAGTTCGATCAAAAGGTATACCGCTCCATGATTGGTTATTTGCTTTATTTATGTGCATCTAGGCCAGATATTATGCTTAGTGTTTGCATGTGTGCTCGATTTCAAGCGGCACCAAAGGAGTCGCATCACTTGGCTGTGAAGCGAATTCTTCGATATTTGGCACACACCCCAACTCTAGGATTATGGTATCCAAAGGGCTCAGAGTTTGATTTGGTTGGATTTTCGGATGCTGATTACGCTGGTGACAAAGTTGATCGCAAGTCTACATCAGGCACATGTCACTTTCTGGGACGATCACTTGTATGTTGGTCTTCAAAGAAGCAGAACTGTGTATCTCTCTCCACTGCTGAATCTGAATACATTGCTGCTGGATCTTGCTGCGCTCAGCTTCTGTGGATGAAGCAAACACTCAAGGATTATGGCATTCATCTGAAGCAAGTACCACTTTACTGCGACAATGAAAGCGCCATCAAGATTGCCAACAACCCAGTTCAGCACTCGAAGACAAAGCACATTGAAATTCGTCATCACTTTCTCAAAGATCATGTTGTGAAGGAAGACATTGATATCATACACGTCAACACTGAAGAGCAATTGGCAGATATCTTCACCAAGCCCTTGGATGAGAAGAGGTTTTGCAAGTTACGGTGTGAGCTAAATATCCTGGAATCCTCAAATGTCCTGTGATCAGGCACACATCCTAACACTTATGCATATGATGACTTAGATGTGCAATGCACAAAGTAAAGTATATCTTCAATCAATGAAGACATACATTCTAAGTGTGAATACATTAATGTGGAATTTGACTTCGGAGCGCCACGGTAATTGTGCGCCGTGTCTGGGTCTAATACTTCCTATATGGTGGGTAACGCCACCACCAAACGTTCCATTTTGAAGTGTTTCACTCATGGCGTTACCTTGCAATGTCTTCATCTTTGATTTGGCTTCGAACTCAACATATTTTCATGATCATCTTCACTATGTTGACTACAGATATATATATATATATATATATATATATATATATGCTAGTGTTCTGTCCTCTACAGCATTCACTTATAGCTATGTCTTCTTGGTTGAATCTTTTGAACTAAGTGAATGTGATCGGACCCTAATCTCTCTATGCTTTCTATCTCAAATTCTATCTCTCCAAGTCATATGCATTCTATTGAAACTGTCGAATGTCTTCACTGAGTCCTTGTCAGCAGAAGATATAGAGACAACCATAAAGTCCGTTTTCAATGTTCATTCCTCCACATAAAATCCGGAGAAGCAGGAACGACCGCCCGACAATCCAGGCGTGCGTGGGACATGGAACAAACCCCAAACTTCCGCAAACTGACCACGCGTTCCTCAGATGCGAATCGCCAGGGGCACCTGTGTAATAGCACAGTGCCGCCCCTGTGCCTATAAATTCACACTTACCGCGGTCATTATCTCCTTCTTCCACCCTCGCACGAACCCTAGCGCCACCGCTAGCACTCGACGACGCCGGCGACGAAGCGCTTCGCTGTCGCAACCTCTCCGACGCCGTCCTCACGCCGACCGCGGACATTGTTCTCTCCGCCATCGCCGTAGGTGTCTTCCGTCGCCAAGTTAGGGCACGGAGGACTGAACTGCTCGGCATCATCTCCCACTCCGTCTAGCAGTTCCAAGTGTGGTAAATAAAACTTCTTTTTACAGCCCCTTTTGATCTCATGGATCTGTCACTTTCTACCATAAGAAGTTTCTCTTCACACAAGTTAGATCTCTCAATCTGCATCTCATAACATGCCTAGTATATTCACTTGTGCTTCATGAAGTAGTTAGATTCCTCACTTGTACTGATCTGTGGGTTCGTACAAATCTGGAACCAACTTCTTATCTATGAGTGAATGTCTTCGCACCATGAGGTCAATGTCTTCTAAACTGATTAATCTTCAAAACCTTCTGAGAATGCATATGACATCTTCCCCTTCCCTCGCACCTTAATGCTGTCACAGGTACATGTCCGTGGGAGAATCCTTCGATTCTCATAGTCTGCATTCATTTGCAGAATTCCTACAGCATCACATAAATTCTCCTGAAGCCAGTTCCTGTTGGTCCAGCAAAAGAAAGCCTTTGAAGCCTTTGAAAGTTTTGAAGCCTTTCAAGTTAAAGTTTATGGCTTCAGAAGCAGCAGAAAGGAAGGGGGGCAGACAGCGATGTGAAGGAACTTCCAAAGATCTGCCTGAAGACCTGGCAGAAATGTATAAAACAAATCCTGAAGAGAATTATGGGCAGCGCAAGACCTGAATCCAATGGATTCGACGCTATTGGGCTGCACAATGGTTCAAATACCGCTTCACAACCCAAGAGTATGCTGAGAAAAGTGCCATCAAAAGACCGTGGGGAGACATCTTATACAAAAACCTTGTACCCAGGTCCAGAGATGAAGCTATTGCCCAAAGCTTCTATCCATGCATGGTTCGTGGGCCACAGCCTGATGATGCACATCCGTCGTCACTACTCTTGTGTCGTGACGACAATCTATTCAAGTGCAACTTCCAGTTTGCCCAACAATCAGCGAAGCAGAACAAGAAGAAGTTGGGGTTAGACTTCAACCCTGGTTCCTCGGCACCAAGGGCAGATGGCACACGCTACGCAGAACCCAATATCATCGGTCTGTATGCCAATCTTGAGGGCCTCATCACCCGCATCTTAGTCCAAGGGACTGCCGTGAATGACCCTCCAGCTGACTCTGAGTCTGATGAAGCTCCTGTTGTACCGAAGCCAAAGCAGTCGAAGAAGCCAAAAGCTTCAAAGCCGGCCCCTTCTTCAAAAATCTCAAGGGCGAAGCCATTGGCAACTGCACCTCCTGAAGACAGTGTGCAGTCTGAAGACGTATCCCGCGTCTCCAAGCCCCAGAAGG
Source organism: Triticum aestivum (assembly GCF_018294505.1). Taxonomy (NCBI): domain Eukaryota; kingdom Viridiplantae; phylum Streptophyta; class Magnoliopsida; order Poales; family Poaceae; genus Triticum; species Triticum aestivum. The sequence goes on along the minus strand of NC_057803.1, from coordinate 345,064,251 downwards.
CCAAGGTGCCTCAGCCACACACCGGCAAAGAGCTCACAGCTGCTGCCATTCTGCGCAGCGAAGCCATTGATCTGTCAAGTGATGAAGATCTTGGAGATGACGCTCTAGAGCAGCTCATCAAGAGCAAAGAAGAAGCTGAAATCTTCAACAATTTGCCTCTCTTTGATGTCGCCATCATCCACAACTTCATCGACGAATGGTTTGCCACACCAAACATCAGCTTCGAAGATCTGCAGCTGCCTGTTGGCCTCAGCGTCGCCTTCCAAGGCGCAATTGCTTCAGAACTTGCCATTGCCCAGCGCATTGTTGAACTGAAGCAGAAAATTGATCATGAAAAGGCTCAGTTCAAGAAGAATATGGCCAAGCTCAGCGTGCAAGAAGTGAAGAGCTTCAAGACCATGTTGCATGAGCTCAAGGAAAATTTTCTGAAGAAGCATGCAGAAGCTAAGGGATCATGTGAGCGGATGAAGTCTCTGGCTGAAAGATGTGTACAAGCCTACAATGAGGCTGAGAAGCGCAAGGCACTTGGGCGTCCAGGCATCGACCCCAAGATGGCCGCGAAGAAGAAGAAGAAGCCTGCTATGGCTGAACCAGAGGCACCTAGGCAAGAAGTAGTTCCAATTGTCTTCCCAACTGCAACGACTGGCTCGAAGCCAAAGAGCCGGTCAACAGCTTCAGAGCTCAAGAAGACAAGAACTGCTGAGGCTGAAGCCAGGAAGAGGAAAAGCTCTGAAGCCTCTCCTACTGCCCCCAGCAAGAAGAAGCAAAAGATCAAGAAATCGCGGGCTGCTCCCACAGAGCCCTTGATAGTTGAACCTATCTCTATGGTTCACCCCAACGCAGAATGACAACTGACAGTTCATGAGCCTGCTTCCACAGAGGCTCCTGAAGCTGAAGACATACTAGCAGCCGACCCCATTGCTGCTGAAGACATTGGTCATCAGGACAATGTACAATATGATGCAGCCCTTCCTCAGTATGAACAAAGCGAACTCATCAGCATTGGTCGTCCTCTGACGCCAATTGCACAAGATGCATCATGGGCGGATCGCCATCAAGAGGAAGAAGACAATGAGGCCCAGCCTACTCCAACCCCACAGGCTTCGTCTGCATTCCGCAGGCTTCGCAAAGGTCCAAGGCCTCAAGTCTATGCTGAAGACATTCCGGCTGCATCAGCCGCAGAAGAAGCACCACAAGAGCCCAATCCAATGCTCCACCAAGAAGCAGTTCTCCAGGAGAACGTGCTTGTGACTGACCCTCCAGCTAGTCAAGTGGAGGCTGAAAATATTGAGGCTGCCACAACCAACACTGAAGCCAATGTGGAGCCCTCCCCACCAAAAGCTTCAGTAGACAGCGAAGCTACTGATCCAGACACTTCTGTTCCTGAGTCTTCTGCTGGTCCTCAATTTGATTACCATGTTGAGCACGGGCCTCATGTCTAGAAGCCAGTCCCAAGGCTGCCAAGGTTCCCAGGTCCTGCATCAGCACCTGGCTCCTTTGACATCAATAGCTTCAAGGCAGACAATACGTTTTTCAACAGCTCCAAGAACCCCTATTCAAGGGAAAGGATTTCATCAGATAGGTTCTGGAGCTATCCTCAGCGCAGCTACTATTCATGCATCCTATACAACCAAGGCCGCATCTTCCCGCACAAGCGTCTTGATGTTGAAGCCATTGCTGGTCTGCCCTGTTTAGAGGAAGCATTGGATTGCTTCAAGCAAGTGGGTCTGCTGCAGTTTATAACTGATGAAGAGCACTGGAATGAAGAGCTTCTGTTGCAATTCTATGCCACCCTACACATCAAAGGATACAACAGAGATCCGAAGACTTGGGCCCTGGAGTGGATGACCGACGATGTCCATCACGAAGCCAATGCATTCGATATAATTGAGCTCACCGGCCTGCCCACTCCTGGCGAACTCTTCGAGGAAGGCTGTCCACTACACACTGAAGCTCTTGAGAGCATATTCCAGAGGCCTGAACCAAATATGAGTCAGATGCTCTCCATGATGAAGCCATTGCCCCACGATGCTCCTTATCCAACAGAGTTCTTCATTGAAGACTTTGAGTACCTGCCCAGAACCATCTATCACATTATCCGGCGGACTCTCTGGCCTATTAAAGGGCACTCTCCAAATGCCAAGATCAAGGGTGCAATGAAGACTCTGATATTCTGTATCCTTCATGGCAAATGCTTCAACGCACAGGATTTCTTCATACGCCAACTAGCTGCATCAGGCTCAGATCTGTTTGGTTTAAAGTACTATGCTCCTTGGGTAATGAGACTGATCAAGCTTCACTCTGCGATCTCATATCAGCCCTCAGCCCGCAACCATTGGATCTTCTTGCCAGATGTGGATACCTCTGCCTATATATCCTGAGCCTGCCAAGCAACCTTTGAGTCTTCAGAATGCAGAATACCAGAGCTTCACTCAGAACGATGAAGGTGTTGAAGCCATCTCCAGGGTGTATCCTTTGGCTGGCACTACACGTGCGCCACACCCTACTTCAACTGAAGCCACTGATAGTGCAACTGCTTCAAGACCCAAGAAGCGCGCTCGTGTTCTCAATAACCGAGAGCTTCTTGTGGCCCTTCATCAAAAACAAGATAGGCATCACGACTGGCTAAAGCGACAGATGAAAAGCCTCTTGGTGGATGTTAATCGTCTTTGAAATCTTGCCACCAAGAATGCTTTCGTCACTCATGAAACCTGTCGTCGTACATGGAAAGGACTATCAATGATGTGTACTGAAGCTGAACTTGAAGAGGATGGCTTCACTGAGCGATTCAAGTTTGACACCACACCTCCTAGAAGGGATGTGATGCGAAACACACCATCACTTGAAGACTCTGAGTTTTCTTCATCTGCTGCCACAGTCACTGCCAGAATCATTGATGAAGAAGACGATGCTACATCACCGCCACCTGCTTCAGCACCTCCAAGCTCTTTTGCACCGCCAAACACCTCCAATGACCCTGCTGCTTCTGGGAACGAATAGACACTCTACGTCTTCAAACCTTTTTGGTCCTTGCTGACAAAAGGGGGAGAAGCACATGGGTTGATAGTCTTCAAGCGGGTCCATATGGGCGGGTGCTTTATGTTTTGCTATATTTTGCTTCGTGCTTACAACTCTCATTTTTGCTTCATTTGGTTCTTTGAGTTGTAACACTAAAACTCGATGGTCGTCTCCTACTTGTTTGCCACCCTGTTTTGCGAAGATAAATTCCGCATGTGCGACGATAAATTCCGCACTTATCTCATTCTGTAGACGTCCGTTTTCCATTATGCATGTCATTATCTTCATATACTTTCACATGCATAGTGGATTGTCATCATAAGCTGAAGTGGATCTCCTCAAGTACAACCTGCCATGTGCATTTGCATTCCAAAAGCAAATTAACTTATATGCACATCTTCAGGGGGAGCCCTTGCAACTTATGAAGACAATTCCTTATCCTTTACAATTTCATAGACTATATTCCTCGTTGAAAACTTCAACTAGTTTGTCATCAATCACCAAAAAGGGGGAGATTGTAAGTGCATCTAGTGCCACCCCTAGTTGGTTTTGGAGTATTGATGACAAACCTAGTTGAGGGACTAATGTGTTTGTGAGAATTGTAGGATAACACAGGTAGAAGTACCTCAATGATTCGGTTTTACTACCAGAGATGACCCCTAAGAATGTATGAAGACATTGAAGCCAAAGGTGGTATATGAAGATATTCATATTGAAGACTATGACAAAAGAAGACATGTTATGAAGCCTATGGAGCTCGAAGACTTAGATCTTTCGTAGTTCTTTTTCTTTTGTGTTGAGTCATAGGAACCACCGTACTGTTAAGTGGGGTCCAGGAGAACCAGTCAGAATGACTGAAGTGATGCCTAAACCTAAAACCTATGTCTTTGAGTGAAGACAATGAGAGCGAATCTTTTCCAGAGCCGGACAAGTCAGCTTTGCTTGTAGCCCAAGTAAAGTTGCCATGAGAGTTTGAAATCTGACCGTTGAGACACGTGTCAGTTCCTTAGTGACCCAGGGTCATTTCGGAAAAATCAGGTCGGGTTGCCAAGTGGCTATAAATAGCCCACCCCAACAACCGTAAACGGTTGGCTGCTCAGATTTCAGTGCACGGCTTTTATCGTTTGAGAGCAACCCACCTCGAAGCCTTTGAGAGAAAATTCCTAGCGAGGAGAAAAGCCCTAACCACCCAAAGCCAAATAGAATTGGGCATCACTTAAGTCTTCTTGTCTGTGTGATCTGAAGACTTATACACTTGAGGACTGTGCATCCCCAGACGGTTAGGCGTCGTGTTCAGAGCATCCAAGAGACATTGTGGATTGCCAGTGAACGAAGTCTGTGAAGGTTTGGGAGTCTACCTAGAAGACTTACCAGAGTGATTGGGCGAGGACTATGTGACCTTAGCTCAAGGAGAATACGGTGAGGACTTGGTGTCCTGAGCTGCGTGTTCAGGACTGGGTGTCCGGGACTATGTGTCCTAAGGTTTAAATACCTAGCCGCTCCAACCAGACGTACAGTTGTCACAGCAACTGGAATTGGTCCAACACATCATTGTCTTCAACGAGTCACTGGTTTCATCTTCACTTCCCCTTTTATTACTGTTACTCATTGTGAAGCCATTGCATGCTTGCTCTACCTTTTGTCTTCACAACGTGAATGTATGATCTGTTTGGCTTCATAACTTCTTCCTACCTGATCCTTATTACACTGCAGCTATTTGTCATTGTGCTTTCACTCTATTGAATACTTGACCATGGCTTGCCTAGTGTAATCTAACTTCCGCTGCATAGTAATAGGCATATCTTCACTCTCTGTCTTCATAACTCCCACGTTTTGAAGACTTTCATAAAAATTGCCTATTCACCCCCCTCTAGTCAATATAACGCACTTTCAGTTGCCGATAACTTTTATAATAAAGCTACAAACATAAGGCTCCTGCCAGTTGCCGATAACTTTTACAAAACATGATCATCTCATACAATAACGTATATCACATCATGTATTGACCATATCAATCACAACATGCCCTGCAAAAACAAGTTAGACGCCCTCTACTTTGTTGTTGCAAGTTTTACGTGGCTGCTACGGGCTTCTAGCAAGAACCGTTCTTACATACGCATCAAAACCACAACGGTGATTTATCAAATTTGTTGTCTTAACCTTCAACAAGGATCGTCCATAGTCAAATTCGATTCAACTAAAGTTGGAGAAATAGATACCTGCCAGCCACCTTTATGCAAAACAAGTTGCATGTCTGTCGGTGGAACCGGTCTCATGTGTGTGGACATGTAAGGTTGGTTTGGGCCACTTCATCCCACAATACCGCCGAATCAAAATAAGACATTGGTGGTAAGCAGTATGACTATCACCGACCACAACTCTTTGTGTTCTACTCGTGCATATCCTACGCATAGACCTGGCTCATGATGCCACTCTTGGGAACGTTGCATGGAAAACAAAAAAATTATACGCACGAACAATGATCTATCCATGGAGATGCATAGCAATGAGGGGAAGAGTATGTCTACATACCCTCGTAGACCGAAAGCTGAAGAGTTTCAAAACGCGGTTGATGTAGTCGAACTTCTTCAGGCTTCAACCGATCAAGTACCAAACACGCGTCACCTCCCCGTTCTGCACATGTTCAGCTCAGTGCCATCCTCGCCGTCTTGATCCAGCAAGTGTAGCAATAAGGTGATGAGTTCCGGTAGCACAACGGTGTGGTGACGGTGGTGGTGAAGTGATACCGTAGGGCTTCGCCTAAGCGGTGCGATGATCTAGAATGGAGGAGAAACTAGAGGCGGAGGGGTGCTGACACACGACGTGGAATAATCCTGTGCCTTTGTGTGGCACCCCTCCCACATATATATTGGAGTGGGAGGGGAGGAGGCAGCCCTAGGGCGCCCCCCCCCAAAGGGCTGGCCGAATCCAACTAGGTGCGCCCCCGCTTTCCAAATCTTTGCGGGGGGGGAGGGGGAGGCGCCCCCTCTCTTTCCTTCTCCTTGTGAGAAGAAAAGGAAGGAGTCCTCTCCCTTACTTCTCCTTGTGCTACGGCCTGGAGGTGGCACACCAGCCCCCTGTGGGCTGGTTTTGTCCCCTCATATGGCCCATTAAGCCCAAGAAACCCTTCCGGTGACTCGATACATTCCGGTGCATTCCAAAACCATTATGGAGTCCGAATACTATCGTCCTATATATCAATATTTATATCCGGACCATTCCAGAGCTCCTCGTCATATCCATGATCATATTTGGGACTCCGAACAACATTCGGTCACCAAACCACATAACTCATATAATACCAAATCGACATCGAACATTAAGCGTGGGGACCCTACGGGTTTGAAAACTATGTAGACATGACCGAGATACCTCTCCGGTCCATAACCAACAGCGGAACCTGGATGCCCATATTGGCTCCTACATATTCTACAAACATCTTTATCGGTCAAACCGTTATGACAACATACGCAATTCCCTTTGTTCATCGGTATGTTACTTGCCCGAGATTCGATCATCGGTATCTCTATACCTAGTTCAATCTAGTTACTGGCAAGTCTCTTTACTCGTTTCGTAATACATCATCCCGTGACTAACTCATTGGTCATTTTCTTGCAAGGCTTATTATGATGTGTATTACCAAGAGGGCCCAAAGATACCTATCCGATACTTGGAGTGAGAAATCCTAATCTCGATTCATGCCAACCCAACAAATCACCTTCGGAGATGCCTGTAGATCATCTTTATAATCACACAATTATGCCGTGACGTTTCATAGCACACAAGGCACTCTTCCGGTATCCGGGAGTTGCATGATCTCATAGTCAAAGGAATATGTATTCGACATACATGAAAGCAGTAGCAATAAACTGTACGATCAAATGCTAAGCTAACAGATGGGTCTTGTCCATCACATCATTCTCCTAATGATGTGATCTTGTTATCAAATGACAACACATGTCTATGGTTAGGAAACCTTGACCATCTTTGATCAACGAGCTAGTCTAGTAGAGGCTTACTCGGGACACGGTATTTGTTTATGTATTCACACATGTATTTAGGTTTCCGATCAATATAATTATAGCATGAATAATAAACCTTTATCATGAATAAGGAAATATAAAATAACAACTTTATTATTGCCTCTAGGGCATATTTCCTTAACTTAGGTCATCCACTTGAGGGAAAATTGCTACTGTCCTACAAAAATCTGCGCTTGGAGGCCCAACAAGAGTCTACAATAAGAAGGTTGCGTAGTAGACATCATCTTGGTCTTCCAGAAACAAAATTTGGTATCTCTATCCACCACTGAAGCGGAATACATTGCAGTTGGATCATGTTGTGCTCAACTACTATGGATGACACAAACTTTCAAAGATTATGGGATACATGTGAGACATGTGCCATTGCTATGTGGCAATGAGAGTGCTATTAAGATTGCACACAACCCCATGCAACATTATCGAACTAAGCATATTTAGGTTCGTCATCATTTCATTCGAGATCATGTTGCTAAAGGTGACATTAACCTCAAGCATGTTCGTACCGATAAACAATTGGCGGATATCTTCACTAAACCTCTTGATGAGAAGATATTTTTTCACTTCAGAAGTGAGTTGAATGTCATTGATGCTTCTAGCATGAACTAGACACTCACTTGGATACATGCAAGGGCACGAGCTATTATGGCTAATCCTTGATGTTTCTCTTATGATGGTCATTTCATATCTTGGATACGTTGCTCCCTTTTATTGCACCTAACCCTTATAGGTGCTTGAATATACATCATTCCATGAAGCTTGCTCTCAAAACTCCTATATTGAGCAAGGGAAATTGAAACAAGTATCTATAGTATTTGGTGTGCCCAAGGAACAAGACAACTCAAACATATCCTTTTGATAATTTATGACTCTATGTTCCACTCTTGTCAATTTGGACTCATATGTTGTTCCTTGCAAAACTAACCCATGTAGTAAGATGAACTACAAATGAAAGGATTGCTCTCAACTTTATTCAATGAGCACCCACCTCAAGTTCAACTACATGATGAACATCTACACTAAACCCAATGTAAGTCCTCACATTTCAGAGAAGCATTACTCAAAAACATCAGTCAAAGCAACTCAACAAGATGTGAATACATTGAAATGCTTAAAAAATGGTAACCCCATTTTAAGATTAACGATGAGTATGACCTATGATCAAGTGATCTCACTTGACTCCTAAGTCAATATACTCTAACATAGGTGACCTAGTAGCCGACCCCCCTTCTAGATGATGTTCTCTAATGTCTCTTTACTTTGTTTTTCTTCTTGCTAGAGTGCTTTCCCTTTCAAAGAAAAACTTCATCTAGATCCCTTTCTATTCATGTTCTTCTCTTTAGATAGTTTCTAGTCAATTCATTGCAAATCTTATTCGAATTCCCTAAAAATACTTGTGAGAACTCAAGTGCAAGTGAGTCAAGTATACAAAATTTTCTCGCTATGATGAACTCGGTTCTTCCGACTGGGGACACATCGGTCAAACCGAAGTGCACCTAAACCCTGCACACAGTTCATCGGTGCAACCAAAAAGGACTAACTTGGACCAGCTGATGTGCTCTATCTATGAACATCCCAACTCGGAGTCATCGATTGAAACAAATCGGAGCCACCAACTTCACTGTAGAAAGAACCTTTTGTCAAATTATTTATTTTCTTTATCTAGCTCCAGTCAATGATTCTTTCCCTCTACATGCATATAAAATTATAGCATGCCTAGTTGTGCCTCTCTAGGACCACACCCACTTGACACATAACCTTGAAGCTAGACCCTTCTCAGAACTGATGTCAAAGGGGAATAGAGATGCACATCAAAGCTTATTAAAAATCTCTTCTATAATCAAAAGGAATATCCTAGTGAAGAGAGATGCATTTTACAAAAGAGGAGAGAACCTATATGTTTCTAAGAGGGGAGACACATGTTAACAATTCAAGTTGAGTCTTTAAGCTAGAAATTGCATGTCTTTGCTCTAGCTCAGCTTGCTAGAAAAGCTTGCTCTGATTTTATTTCACCCTACCTACTCCCATTATCCAATGTTAGATTTAGGGGGAGAGGAAGTTCAAGTTTAGGGTATAAAAATCCTTGAAATTCTATTGCAAATCTTATTTGATATTTTTGGGGACATGTCTGCATCTAAAGGAGTACTCATCTAGTGATACTTACCTCATACATGGCATGCCAATCTTGGTACTCTTGTTAGTGTTGTATCCTATCTTGGAGAAATTATCTTGTGTTATCTAACCTTGTTTTCTCAAGCTTATTTCTTCAAGAACTTGATCAAGAACCTCACGGTAAATATATGCATCACACTCATGTGCATGATGATCTCTTGTTGCACATATTGTTTGCAAGAAAGAATCATGGACATGAAGGTACCTCTTTCATCTTGTTGCTCTGATGTATATAGCCAAGACACATGTAAATCATTACTCATTCCTTCCTGTTGTGCACTCACATTTCATGAGCTACTATCATTTACGTGTCTGCACACTTGCAGGAGGAGCATATGCATGTTACATGTTCTCTCAAAGCTTTAACACACTATTTGCTATATTCTTACTTGAAGCTTTGATGTGTGTGGTCATCAATTACCAAAAAGGGGGAGATTGAAAGCACACTTGCTCCCTTGGTGGTTTTGTTAATTAATGTCAACATACATATTGTTGGACTAACAATCTTATCTAGTATGTTTCAGATGAGTTCAACAGTGGCCTGACAAGGACATGAGGATGTGGACCCCTTCAAAATGCTAAGGACAAGGATTGGCAAAGCTCCAAGACTCTACATTTTTGGTTAAGTGATTCAAGATCATGTTGAGTCCATAGGAAAGCTATTAGTATTAAAATGGGATGAGGTTCTGATCATGACTCAATTGCTCGAGTGCTTAGTGGCATTGCTCCAAAATCCTCAACCATTTCTCCACATCACTTTCATCCAAAACCCTAAAGTCCATCTCGGTCCCACCAAAACGTTCCCTTCCGGACTCACCAAGATGACCCATACACTGCCACATGCAAACCCTAATGTTTCGGTACAACCAAAATGGATCTCGGTCCCACCGAGATGGTGTGACCAAGTTTCTATAGTGAAGTTGTTTCATTTTGGAATTACCGAGTTAAAATGATCAGATTACCAAAATGAAGTCTTTCCCTAGCCATTGCACTTCGATCACACCGAGTCGTTCTGTTTGGTCTGGCTGAAAAGCCTGATGGCCAAGACTTTTGCACTAATCGGTCTCACCGAGATTTCCATGTCAGTGTCACTGAGTTGGGTCAAAGACTTGTAACTGTTGGATTTTTGGTGCTGCCTATTTATACCCCTCCACCACCACCTACTCTTTAAGAGAGCCATCAAAACGAACCACAACTTCCACTACTCGTTTTCTGATAGAGACCCACCTACTCATGTGTTGAGATCAAGAGATTCTAATCCAACCATTTGAACCTTGATTTCTAGCCTTTCCCAAGTTGCTTTCCATTCAATCCTCTCTTCCACCAAAGCCAAATCTGTGAGAGAGTGTCTGAGGGGAGACTATCATTTGAAGCACAAGAGCAAGGAGTTCATCATCAACAACACTGTCTATTACCTTTTGGAGAGTGGTGTCTCCTAGATTGGTTAGGTGTCACTTGGGAGCCTCCAACAGATTGTGGAGTTGAACCAAGAAGTTTGTAAGGGTAAGCAGATCGCCTACTTCGTGAAGATCTACCCGAGTGAGGCTAGTCCTTCGTGGGCGTAAGCCATGATGGAAAGGACAAGGTTGCTTCTTCATGGACCCTTCATGGGCGGAGCCCTCCGTGGACTCACAAAACTGTTACCCTCCGTGGGTTGAAGTCTCCATCAACGTGGATGTATGATAGCACCACCTATCAGAACCATGCCAAAAATCTTCATGTCTTCATTGCATTTGATCTTTCATCTCTACCCTTTACTTTCCACACAATTGCATGCTTTACTATTTCCGCTACCTTTTCTCTAGATATGCATGTGTAGGAAGTCTTGGTGATATCTTAACTAGTGCCAAAATCTGCCTAATTTTCAAGGGAACTAAAAACTGCACCTTTGGTTGGTTAAGAGTCTATTCACCCCCTCTAGACCTATCTTCTCCAATCCGACAACCTCCTCTCCCCTCTCCAACCTATATATACCACAGGATTTGACCCTTTGGTGATACAAGTTTTGGAGCCTCCTCTAGTTCTTCTAGTTCTAGTTGGTCCTAATTAACTAAGTACAGCTAGACTAATCCTCTAATCATCATAATAAAGCCCCATGTGGTTCTAATCTCCTTCCTTGAATTCTCCGACGATGATTCGCTCTACACGGCGAACCGCTGCTGGATCATGAAGGTTGCATGCTTGCAACCAAGTAGAGGGGTTGTGCTTTCGATCTTCGGTTTGAGGGACTGTTCATGGGTGGTTCGCAGGATCGTCCATCGACGGTTCGAGGGATTCCAAGTACGATCTACACCGACACGTTCTTCTCCCACTGCAACTCGGTGACGGTAACGATCGTGATCCCAAGCCGTTATGCATCTTCATATTGATCTTGAGTGTGCGTTTTGTTTTCTACTATGTTTCCCAATAGTTGCTCCTTTAGATGCTTGCTAGAAATGCAACTAGACTCCATTATTGTCAGCTCAAAGCCCATTTGCCATGTTATATGACCAAAATACCCATGGAGCCACTTGTTAGTTCTCCCTCTATCTTACTACGATAAAAGTGTGGATGACACTTGATCCCCAATGATGTTCTTATTTTCTCTATTCGCTTGCTTACTCCTGACAAGTGGGCCCTACACTTATCAATGTGAGATAGAGCTGACATGTGGGTCTAGGGATATTTTGGTCATATAACATGCACTACAAGAAATACAGTCAATTATGACTCCTCATTTTGGTCGTTGATTCGTCATATTTATTGTTTATTGACCTTTTTTTGACCAAATTCAGAAGGTCAACAGTTGGCCGTCAAGAACGAACAAACTTGACCTTTTTGGAATTTTGGTCATAGCTAGATTGACGACCAAAATTTTAGAAAGGTCACTACCCACTTGCCTGAGCCACGTAGGATCTGATGTGGCCGAGCTGACGTGGCATTGTTAGTGACCAAATGGAATCATCATAAATTTCATAGCCCAGTCCACCAATCTAGTCTACATGGGCCTGGCCCAATACCTTTTTTTATTGAAATGGTCTGATTTATTTGGGTTGATGCATTATTTTCAGAAGCATGCATATCTCACGAATGAAAACAAGTACAACAGAATACAATATTGTAGATAAATTGTATATTTCATTTCAGTAACACATCACATGAAATACAATACATCATCCATTAACTACTCTACACAGCAAGGTCCAAGGTCCAACAAGTGCACAAGTGCACAGCAAAATAATGCTACAAGTGCAAGTGCACAGCAAAAAGACCCAACAAGTGCACAGGCGCACAACAACATAGTTCTACAAAGATTGGACGAGATGGGCAAATTTTAGTTGATCACACATAACATCAATGAGAAACGAAGCTTCTTCTGCCTTCGCTTCTTTTGAGTGCTTTAGATTATCCTGGTAATTCGAACAATCAAACATTAGAAAGCACACAAAATATGAGCAAACAAAAGATAAATGGAGGTTTTACATTCAGCAATTAACACAAGACTAAGACATGCTCCCATAGAAATTGCAGGAATTGCAAGATTATTCTTGTGTTAGCTCAACACTTTGTGCAAAAAAAACTCACATTAATAACTTCCAACATGAAGAGCAGCACTAACCAATACACAAACCAATACACAAAGCAGCAATACAACAGAGCAGCACTAACCAATACAACAGAGCAGCACTAACCAATACACAAAGCATTACATCATATATGATACAGACTACAAGAGGAACAGATCTGAAACCAGTAGTCCCCCATCAATGAAGATTGAATGGACAGAGAAGCAACACTGTCCAAAGTACAGTACCCAGCTAGCCTAAGTTGCTGCCAATAATCCATATTGGTAAAATAGCTAGCATCGTTCAGCATATAACACCTACTAATTTTAGCATCATTCAGCTAAGCAAGGAATCAAACACAACCATCGCACTTGTATCAGGCCCGTACTTTATTCAACAGAAGAAGAGAATGATGGATGCGCTTGTATCAAGCTAGCCCTCACGGTTGGATGGATGCAAGTGTCCTTCCTGGCATGATTAACCCATTGTCTCTTAACCGACGCCACCGAATACAGGGGACAAGAACAAAATCAGGTTGTTTCTAATGCGTGCATACTGACTAACTGAAGAACTACTCGAGTTTCAGTGGCCAAGAAGAATCGGATTTTGCATCACCAAGAGAGAACAAGGAAAGGGGATTGGCGGGGTTACCTGCCCTGATGCAGATGAACGGTGGAGGAGGAGGCTGCAGGTCCCGGTGGTGAAGCTAGAGCTGATGAAGGCCCACGTAGAGCGACCCTTGGTGCCGTTGCCCGTCGGAGGTGCGGGGGTCGTGCCGGTGACCCACTGCGGCGGCTAGGGTTCGGACCCGCCGTGGTTGTGGATCCCGCCACCGTGGCCCCTGTGAGGAGCCCGAGCAGGACCCCACGGGCTTGGCCTTGGATCCGGCCGCGGCAGGAGCGACACGGCCTCCCCTCTCGATCTGGGTGCATGGTCGCGGCCCCCCGATCTGGAGCGTAGGGAGATGAAGGAGAGACTAAGGGCGCCGGCAGTGGGGTGGAGGGCAGAGGATGGGCCTCGGGGAGACGAGCTCGCCGCCGGTGGGGTTGGGATTGGGGGAGAGGGAGGAGGTTGGCGGCGGCGGCGATTGGGTGGGACGAGGAGGAGCAAGCCCCGTGTCTTCATTTTTGGGGCCGGTTGGACGCACGCACGCATGCCGGATGA